>NC_090403.1:25034860-25304437 GCF_036365525.1 Heterodontus francisci | reverse complement strand
TCTCTCTTCCCCCCCCTCCCTCTCTTCCCCCCCCTCTCCCTCTCTCTTCCCCCCCCCTCTCCCTCTCTCTTCCCCCCCCTCTCCACTCTCTTCCCCCCCCTCTCCCTCTCTCTTCCCCCCCCCTCTCCCTCTCTCTTCCCCCCCACTCTCCCTCTCTCTTCCCCCCCCCTCCTCTCTCTTCCCCCCCCCTCCCTCTCTCTTCTCCCCCCCCTCCCTCTCTCTTCCCCCCCTCCTCCCTCTCTCTTCCCCCCCCTCTCCCTCTCTCTTCCCCCCCCTCCCTCTCTCTTCTCCCCCCCCCTCCCTCTCTCTTCCCCCCCCTCTCCCTCTCTCTTCCCCCCCCTCTCCCTCTCTCTTCCCCCCCCCCTCTCCCTCTCTCTCTCTCAACCCGGCACCTGCTACCGTTGTCTCCCCGGCCCGCTCCACTCTCTCACTCCGGCCGTTGTATTCTGCCACGTGTTTGTTAGGTTTCATCTCTGTGATTTTTTGAGCAGCGCCATCTTTAGTCTTGGCAGCTGCTGCAGTCGCAGGCTGTGACGTTTTCGTGGCACATGCTGTATCTGCGCACGTGCCAAAACAGCGCCACCTACCGACCGCATTGTCAACAATTGCGGTCGATTTAAAATTAACTGTGTGTGTTTCCCAGGGCTCGGGAAACCTGGCAGCAAAAGGGAGACGGGAGCTGCTGGCACCAGAAACTAAGTGCTTTTTCCGGCACACCTTGTGGGCCAGGAGGAGGAGGGGTGGGGCCTCAAAGAAGCCTTCAGACACCCTTCTGCCATCGCAGCCTCTCTCTTCTCTGCTGCAATTGGCAACCAACCCCCTCTCCCCATCCCCAGCCCTCATCTGCAGCCTTCCCCGCAATCTGATTGCCGGAGACCTGTCTCCAAGGCTGCGGCCTTCTGCCACTGGCTTTACAGCTTGTGGCAACAGTCTGGCCAACTGCTGGGTGGGAAGCAGAAGAAAAAAATTATATAACAAGGTCCTGCCAGAAAATTCAACAAGACATCCAGATTTTCTTTGCACTCTGATTGTCTCAACAGTCTCCATGCTCTACTAATACTTCAAAGATGCTGGTAAGGGCTCCCCTGATGGCTTTGAGGCATAATTCACTGTCCCACAACAGGAAAACCCTCAGGTTTGATCTCTGGTCTGTGCTGTATTCACTGCAATAGTTCATACTGCCCTGAGGCTACAGGTATAAAATCAGCCAGGCTTTCTGCTCTCCAGTGACCCCTGTTCAAAAGGTAGTGAACATGGATGCCAAGTGATGGCAGGGAGCGAGACCCAGCTGTGGCACAGACAAATAGCCTACTGACACTCAAGGCCTCGAGTCACACATGAAAAATAACTGATTGAGTGAGGGTACTGGAGGCTGCTGGAATGTGTCAAACTGCACCCAATGACATACATTAGTGCAACAATAACAAACACACACACTCTGTGGTAAAGTTACTGTGATCTAGTACAGCACAGAGTGATGCCATTTCCTGCCTCTACATGGTTTCCATGTAGCTTTGCACTTCCAGTGTTCGTTTTTCAAAGATTCATAACTCAAATGCACTACATTAGGAGTGATTGCAGTGCTATACACTGGAATAAGTAAATACAGATCCCAATTGACCACAGAACAAGCTTGCTAACGAGCAGAATGTGTGGGCACATTTAAGCTGCCGATTATGTGGTTGAATTCCTCAAAATCCCACTATTAACCAGGTGAGAATCTCTCTCCAGTGTCACCAGGGATGCAGAAAGATACCCTGTACATTATTTCTAATCAGTACCAGCAAAAGGGCTTGCCTATCCTACATAATGGGTCAAAATGTCACTATTCAGCCATGCCAACCGATCTCCTGTAGTAACAGGGGCGATGGCAGTGGGGGTTGTGCTGGAATGCATTTTGGATCTTCAACAGGCCCCATCAGTGCACCCCCCCAAAAAAAAAGTTTCCCTCAACCGTTAACCTCCCAAATCCTGGACCCAGAGATGCTGAAAGCCAGCATGAGATGCGGCCAGTGGTAAACATGTTGGTTAACCACAGTATCAATCAGGAACCGTCATCTGGTCAATAGCCAGTGTAAACAAAAGAGCCATTTTCCCTTACTTTGCTCCACACAATGTTTAAATAGAACCTCAATGACACCTCAGTGGAATACTAAAAACTGATTAGCATAAAGATTTTTGCAGCTGTTGATTGGTTGTGGTTATCATGAGGATGTCAAAGTGGTGCAGAGTCGATGCAATGGATTTAACACCAAGGAACTGGGGGTACAGTCTTGTCAAATCCACACATATGCAAGTTTTGCTCTCAAAGATCTGTAATTTCCTAATAGCATAGAATTATACAGCACCGGAGGCGGCCATTTGGCCCATCAAGCCTGTGCTGGCTCTTTGAAAGAAAATCCAATTAGCCTCACTCCTATGCTCTTTCCCCATAGCCATGTAAATATTTTCCTTCAATATTTATCCAATTTCCTTTTGAAAGTTACCATTGAATCTGCTTCCACTGCCTGCGACTATCTACTCGGCAATGGCATAGTGAGTCCTGGTCTATTGAACACTTCCTAGTCAGAGAGGTAGTTCGCCTCCTATAATTGGCCTCAGTGCTCCAAGCTAGAAAAGGGAAAAAAGACATCAGCCATGGCTTCCACTCCTGATTCCCATCCAGTCACTCCTGCTGCAAAGTCTACTTGTGCCAACACCTGATGATGGAGTAGGCTCAGCTGCGTTGCCTGTCTAGGCCCACACTTCAAGGAAGGTCACCTGGCCAAGGATACTGAAGAACTGCGATGGAATTGCACCCCTGGATAACTGGCACTCCCTTCAGGAAAGGGAGCAGGAAAATTGCACATTAAACAGAGCTGCCCCCAAACTTATGCCAATGTTTTTCCAATTCAGGATACTGGAGGGCTGGCTCAGTTTGAGAATACCCTAAGTCTCTCTTCCTGATATTCTGGTGCATGGTCCCAGCCATGATTAGGAACTCGACCTGCAGAGAATCACAGACATAACCCTGGATCCTAACTATTCTTGTTGATTAAGCCGATCCTTGAATAAATTCTGTTTGCTATGGGTATGAACATATGAATTATCATTTGCATTTTCAAATAATAGTCAAGCAGCTACTAAACCCACAGAGCTGCAGCTGAATAGCAATAAGTTTCGAAACAGTTTTATGAGAAGAATATATTAATTCCGCCAGTAGGCTCGATGGAATTCTGCAGAATGGCAAATGCATAAAAGCACCTACTGATTTTCCTTTGCAACAAGCAGTGGATAAAAAGAGCTTTATTAAAGGATAATAAATTTTGCAAGGAGCTTTGGACATTATGTTGGGCAGAAGGAGAAAAATGTGACTCATCCATGGGCTTGTCTATTCAGTGTCCTATTGTGTAAACATAGTCATCATGTTCAAAATCATGGGGGATCTGGACAGAGTAGATAGGGAGGACACTGATTTAAAGTGATTGGCCAAAGAGTGTGGTGGAGGCAGGTTCAATCAGGGCTTTCAAAAGGGAATTGGAAAATGATCTGAAAAGAAAGAAATTTCAGGGCTACGGGGCGAAAGCAGGGGAGTGGGACTAACTGAGTTGCTCTCGCAGAGAGCTGGCACAGACACAATGGGCTGAATGGCCTCCTCCTGTGTTGTAGCCGTTCGATGATCTCACCAACATAAGAATTCTCCATTGCACCCAGATGTATGGTTCCAAGGACCATTGACAAGGTGAAAACACTGACCCATCTGACCTATTCTAGGCTTCTCAAATTGGTCGACATGAATGAGGTCCAGTTGTACCACTGACATCATTCTTCAATCCTTATCATGAACCTCAGTGTGTTCCATTTCAATGGCTTTATACTTGGAATTTCCAGAAGTATTTTTAGGCACAGTTCTGTATTACTGTTTTAGCTCCACTTTCCAAATCTCATGTTCTATTCAGTTTTCTACAATTTACCTAAAGGTATCGACTCCTTGTTGAGGTATGGTCCCATAGGTGTTCATTGTCCTCCAGTACCCTCACCCAACTGGTCATTACTGACTTGAAACCTTTTCTGTGGGATACATCACAGAGGGGCCTGTATTATGTTCATCCAATGTGCACACACTTGGAGCTCTTACAGACATTACTGGACAATGATCAGGGGTGGAGCTCCAGTTGATTGCCCACTTCCTAATTCTGAGGCCAACTTTAATGTTCTTATTGTTACATGGGCCGAGATCATTTTACAGCTCTCATCAGGGATTACATTTCCAGCTCTGTATGTCTCATCTACACACTTAGAGGTGGGCAACCTGAAGCACGACTGCAGCACTGTGGAGCAATTGGTTTCGAAGGAGACAAAAGTGAAGGGTATAAAGGCACTCATTTTATAGATAGGGAAACAGCCATAATCAAGAGTGCTGAATGCTGCCTGTCAGCTGTCAGGGTAAAGTTGTGATTCATGTTGGAACCAATGATAGTGGAAAGTATAAAGTCACAGTCCTGCAAAAGAAGTTTCAGGAATTATGAGATGGAGTACTTCAAGGGTAGTAAACTCAGGGTTACTCCAAATGCTATGCACCACTCAATGTAAATATAATAGAGCGAATGAGGGCAACTGTGTGGCTGGAGAGATAACACAGGAATGAAGGGATCTGATTGGGGGAGGTTAGGGAGGTTTCTGGGCAGGTGTGGCCTGTGGACGATGGGTGAGCTTCCCCTCAACAAAACAGGGGTCGGTGCCCACACTGGGAGATTATTTAGTGCTGTGGGGGAGGGTCCAAATAAATATAGAGGAGACAGGAACAAGATGAGGCAGTGGAGAGGAAAACTAAAGGGTGAAAGAGAGGGGAAATAGGAAAGTAATAAAGAACAGATCTGAAGGAGGAGGAAGAATCAAAAGAAGTAAGGTTGTTAAAAAAATTGGGAGTCTGGATTGAGCGGTGTATATATGAATGCAAAAAGTATTTAATATGAAAACAAAATTGGATAGTTAGGAACATAAGCGGAGGACGAGGTCATTCAGCCCCTGAACCCTATTCCACCATTCAATTATATCATGTCTAATCTGCACCTCAATTCCACTTACCTATCTTTGCTTCATATCCTTTGATATTCTTACCTAACAGGAGCATTAATAACTATACACTTAGTATTATAGTAGCTATGACAAGCAGATTGGCTTAGGTTTGGACAGACCTGGGAACTTAAAGTTGCCAGTTACAACATTTTCATGAGAGATTAAGGGGAAAAAAGGAGGGTGGGGGGGGGGGGGGGGGGGGGGGTGTGGAGTGGTAATATTTTAAAGGATTCTATCACAGCATCCAAATGTAAGGATGTTCCAATGGGTTAACACTGAATCCATTTGGATAAATAAAGATTACAAACTAAGCATTGCAAACAGCGGAGATGAGAGAGAGGACGGTTCATAGAGATATGCAAGAACACAGCAATAATAAATGTTGGATTTTAACTATCCTGAGATAGACAGGGATAAAAGGTAATGCTTGTGGTAAAAATGCTTCTAGAAGGCATCCAGGAATGCTTCCTAGATTCAGTATGTTTAAGTCCAATGAGGGGAAAAAACCTTTTCTTAATTTAGATCTGGGAAATGAAGTGGAACCAAAGCAGGAGAACGATTGGGAAATAGCATTCACAACATAGGCTCAATGTAAAAATAGAAAAGGATAATGAAGACAAAGGTGATGGACTGGAAAAAGGCAAATAGCAGTGAAAGAAGAACGATATGGCCCAAATTAACTAGCAGAAAGGTTAGCAAGCAGAATCACTGATGGTAGTGGAGAATATTCCAATAAAAAATGGAAAGAATAGAAAGTTGTTATAATCACAGGATGTGAGGGGGATTTACCAAAGCATAGAATTCTGTTAGAATTCAAGGAGCTAGCCTTGGCTCTGTGATAGCCTCTCACCTCAGAGTCAAAAAGAACGAATAAACTTGTATTCAAGTAGTGCCTTTCATGACCTCTGGGGTCTCTGGGCACTTACTAACCATTGGGAGCATTTTTGGATTGTAGTCACTTTTCTAATATAGGGAAACAGTCATGAGTTCAAGTCCCACTCCAGAGACTTCAACACATAATCTAGGCTGACACTTCTGTACAGTACTGCTTCACAGTCAGAGGTGCTATCTTTCCGAAGAGACATTAAACTGAGGCTCCATCTACCCTCTCAGGTGGGTGTAAAGGACCCCATGGCACTACTTGAAGAGCAGGTGAGTTCTTCTTATGTCTTAGCCAAAGTTTATCCCTGCACTAACATAATTAGAACAAATTATCTGGCAATTTATTTAATTACTATTTGTGGGACCTTGCTGTGCATAAATTGGCTGCAGCGTTTCCCTACGTGACAGCAGTAGCTGCATTTCGGGGATGCTTTGTTGGGCTGCGGAGTACTTTAGTACATCCTAGGGTTGCAAGATTGTATACAAAGTTCTTTATCTTTCTTTACAAATAGATTAAAATAAAACAGATTGAAAAGGAGGTCCCGTGATAAAATGAGGACTAATGATATGAAAGAAAATCATGAGGAATATAGAAAGTAAGGTAGGGAAGAGATACAGTAGGTTAGAAAGTCTAGATGGGAATATGAAAACAGACTGGCCAATAACCTAAGGACTTAAGAAAAAACTTAGAGATGGTAAGACATTTGGGGATGAAGTGGGGGGGGGGGGAAATTAGTTGTGGAGAATGAAATTATGATGGAGAGGTATATTAAGTAAGTATTTACCATCACCTTTTAAAACAATAGTGAGTTGGTGAATGCAGCTGTACTATGGGAGATATGGGAAAATTACTGAGATAGTAGGGCGGCACAGTGGCGCAGTGGTTAGCACCGCAGCCTCACAGCTCCAGGAACCCGGGTTCGATTCCGGGTACTGCCTGTGTGGAGTTTGCAAGTTCGCCCTGTGTCTGCGTGGGTTTTCTCCGGGTGCTCCGGTTTCCTCCCACAAGCCAAAAGACTTGCAGGTTGGTAGGTAAATTGGCCATTATAAATTGCCCCTAGTATAGGTAGGTGGTAGGGAAATATAGGGACAGGTGGGGATGTGGTAGGAATATGAGATTAGTGTAGGATTAGTAAAAATGGGTGGTTGAAGGTCGGCACAGACTCGGTGGGCCGAAGGGCCTGTTTCAGTGCTGTATCTCTAAACTAAACTAAGTTGTTCTGAATACAACTAGCAGAATTTGAAGTAGATAATTGGCTAAAGGCTACTGAAGTAGGTAAGAGGGGAGACAACTCAGGCTCTGACCACAATTTTTCAAATCACCTAAGGTATGGAAGTTGTGCTGCGAGACTATGGAGCCTCTGTTCAAGATGAGACAGATTAAACAGGGAGGGTAGATTTTTAAAGCTCTGCCAAGGTCAGGAATGGCGGCGACGAGGCCCGAAAATACCAGCGCTGGCGTTCTGATTTCCCAACCCCGTTCCCAGCACTGGCAATTTCGAGGCAGGTTCGTGACCAGGCAGGGCTACCTGCCTCCACAGGGCGGGTAGCCAATTAGGCTCATTAAGAGCCTTGCTAAGGGCACTGATAGGAGGCCGACTGGGATTTTCCAGTTTCCCAACACGACAGGGGGCAGTTTAACCGCCTGGAGATGGACACCCAGCAGCAGGGTGGCAGGGGCCAGCTCTCCAGGCAGGCCTACAGGCCCTCCCTGCCTGCCTGAGTGCAGGTGCAGCCAAAGGTCTCCCTGTAGAGGGGATTCCACCACCAGCCCCCACCCCCCTCCCCACCCCCGACTCCTCCCAACAGAGATGGCCTGGCTGCTTTTTGTGTTTTTTATTTAAATTTTTACAAGTTGGTGAGAGTGGGCACCTTCCTGTTGAAGTATTAAGTAACTGAGAGAAGTCACTTACCCTTTACTGCATCCTGCTGCTCCTCTGAAGCTAGAAGGCCTCTGATTGTCCCATCAGCTTTGAGAGCGTGCCTGCCATCCTTAATTGGACAGGGAACTTGTCTCCTTGTCAACTAAGGTGGCACCCCATGGAAATCCCAGGTCAGTGACTGTTTCCCCTGGGGGCGGGTTCAGCACCTGGAAATATTCCCAATTGTTGCTCCCCATCCACAAAGCGAAAATTCAGCCCAATAATTCGAAACCAGTTAGTATAATGTCAGTTGTGGACAAACCGAGCATCCAAAACAGAGACCAAATTAATGAGCATCTAGATATGCACGATGAACAAGAACAGCTTTGAAGAAGTGATTAACTGTATGGATAAATGCAGTGGATGTAGAAAATACAGGTTTTCAGAGAGTGTACACTGAAGTATCGCAAAGTTTGTTACAAAAAATTCATCTGCTTGGTAAAAGAAACATACAGCATAATGGAAGCACAGAATGGGTAGACAAGTGGCAGATACAATTTAATGCAGAGAAATATGAGGTACTTTGGGAGGAAAAATTAGGATTGAGAGTATATACTCAATGGAAAGATGCTTGAAGAGTGTGGATGTATAGGAACACAGGAGCAGATGAAAGCCATTCAGCCCTCGAGACTGCTCTGCCATTCAGTTAGACCATGGCTGAAGTGTACATCACCCCAATTTACTTAGCTCTGCTCCATATCCCTCGATACCCTCACCCAACAAACATTTATTGATCTCAGTCTTTAAAGCTCCAATTGTACCAGCAACCACAGCCTTTTAGGATAAAGAGACCGAGGGGTTCAATGACATATTTCCTTGACAGTACAAATGTAGATGGAAAAAAACTTAAAAATGTCAACTGAATTTTGAATTTTATAAACAGGTGCATAAAGTACAAGAACAAAGCGATAACAAATTTCTACCAGCCAATATTTTGGCCGGTTAGAAATACTGTGTCCATCCCATTTATAGAAAGGACATTAATGCCACAGTGAGCATACAGCATAAATTCATCAGAATAATACCAGGGATGAGAAATAACAAAACACTTGAGATAATGGGACCATTTCCACTGGAGCAGAGAAGGCTCAGAGGAGATGTAATAGGAGTTTAAAAAAATTATGAAGGGTTTTGTTGGGGTCAATCAAGATAGGTAATTTTCTGGTTGGGGAATCATTTACAAAGAATTATGATTGTAAAAATTGCCATGTGACAGTAAGGAGAAGGGTTAGGAGAAAGGATTTTAGATGGAAAGTTGTTAGAGTGTCGAATGCTTTGCCATAGGGAACAGTTGAGATCAATGTATCATATAAGTAAAGTGTATATAAATATTTGAAGCAGAGGAAGATATACAGCTATGGGAAGTCAGCAGGACAGTGGTTTTGGATTACTCTAACAAAGTACACTGGCACCATCGGACAAATGACTACCTACTAGGGCGGCGCAGTGGTTAGCACCGCAGCCTCACAGCTCCAGCGACCTGGGTTCAATTCTGGGTAGTGCCTGTGTGGAGTTTGCAAGTTCTCCCTGTGTCTGCGTGGGTTTCCTCCGGGTGCTCCGGTTTCCTCCCACATGCCAAAGACTTGCAGGTTGATAGGTTAATTGACCATTATAAATTGCCACTAGTATAGGTAGGTGGTAGGGAAATATAGGGACAGGTGGGGATGTGGTAGGAATATGGAATTAGTGTAGGATTAGTATAAATGGGTGGTTGATGGTCGGCACAGACTCAGTGGGCCGAAGGGCCTGTTTCAGTGCTGTATCTCTAAACTAAAACTAAACTAAACTTCATGCTGCAAACTGTTATGGGTCTAATCAATGGAGAAAACTACTTGCTAACTTAGGCCTCTTTAGTTAATAAAGTGAATCAGCGATGCTGGATTCTTAGATAACTTTAAAAATTTGACAAGAAAAAAGTCCTGTTATGAAATGTAAATGGCATTTTGAAGATTTGGAGACTTGTGGGAAGTTGCAAATAAAAGACAACTTTTTTTTAAAAATCGAGTCTATCCGAAAGGTGCCCAAGCTATATCGACATAATTTAATTACTGCTTAGTTGATGTAGTAAGAGACTGTCGATAGACAAATGAAATCACAGTGCTGAACGAACTCTAGTTACCTGATCGCAGATAAGTTCCCATTTCTTCTCGTTGTCGTACTGGCTCAGCAACTTCACCTTGTCCGGAGGCAAGTTCATACAGTTCTGCAGAGAAAGAGGGGGATGGTGGTGAAAAACATTACAATCATCATTTAGTCACTCGTGGAAAAAAAAAGAACTGCAACACCGATAAGAAGATAGTCCCCGTCTTACTTCATTGCCTGTACAATCTGTGCAATATGCATAGGTGCTCTTTATACACCCAACAGAAGCTTTAATAAACAGGTGCTTTGTAGAGCTTTACTGGCTGTAGGAATTGTGATATTGGCAGATGTTCTGCAGTCGAAAGCCCAAGCAAGATGTCCTTTTGGCTGACTCCTGCTCCTCTTTCTTACGTTTATGTCATTTTAGATGATATTGCAAGGGTTGTGAATCTTTGGAGAGATTGATAGATTTTTAGGCAGTAAGGGAATTAGGGGATATGGGGAAGGCGCAACTGCAGTGGAAGATCAGCCGTGATCTTATTGAACAGCAAAGCGGACTCGAGGGGGAAAATTGCCTGCTCCCATTTCTTATGATTTGAATAAAATATAACATTTTGAAGTGAGTTATTACTATATGACTAACATTGCAAATGCTATATTCTTTATAATTTTCTAAAACAGGAGTGTCCAAACTGCAGCCTGAGGCCAATAAAAAGCTAATCCAACCCTGAGAACCCATCCAACCAGGTCCTAGTTGTGTTTAAATTTCCTTTTCACTGGATTATCCAGTTTGAGTTGTGAAGACCTTAGCGTTTTATCATTGTTCTATAAATCCTAATTGAGAACACCAAGATCGGGTCAGTTTCAGCAACTTGAAATGCAGGGATTCAAACTTTGTGTGTGTCCTGGGGTCTCATAGTACATACCTAAACAGCTCACAAAGCTAATAAGCTTGGTCAGATCTGTACTTCGGACTCTAGCTGAGAGGAACTGCAATGAAAACTAAATCTCCAACAACTCAACACAAAACCTCCTGGAAAATAGTGGTGACAGCTAAAGAATCAGTAATGCCACCCATATAAGCTATGCAATGAAATTACTGAGCACTCAGCACCTCACTGTGACATCTACAGTCATTACAATCTCATCCCTTCTGCTACGAGACAGTAACAGGACTTCCCAATAAAGCAATGGCAATATTTGATTTGAGATATAATTAACAAGACTATTATGAACACAGCTTCTCTTTGCATTGCTTTTGCTATTTCGTGGTTTCTCCATCCCTGTGATTGAAAATTGTTCAATGAAGATGCTTTTAATAATACTTCTGGTCAGCGTTGATGTCTGTTCTGGACCCAGAAAATGAAAGGCTACCAAATAAGAGCCTGTTCAGTTAGATCAAGCCAGGTTTCATTAAACTGAAAGAAATCTCCAGGGGAGGATTTGACGGTAGCGAGCACAGAGGCGGCATGTGCAAAAACTCACACTGCTGGCCGAATGCCGGTTTTCTGGCACCATCCCCACCAGGCCATTTTCCCAGAGGTGAGCTGGTGAGGGAGGCCTGCAAGCGAAGTGTAGCCAATTGAGCTCGTTAAAGGCCTATTAAAGCTTATTGTCAGAGGCCGACTGGAATTTTCACTGGAACAGTGGAGCTGCCTCGAGCTGGCCCAGCTGCTTAGGGCATCTTTTAAAAAAATTTTAAAGTGAAAAAATCTGGAGAGAGGGCATCTCCATCTTGGGGCACCTTCTCTCTCAATTACCCGAAAAGGCAGCCTGCAGCTTCTTCAGTGCTGGAAGGCTTGCTATTGGCCCTCAAGCTGTGAGGGTCTACCCGCCATCCTTAATTGGATGGCGAGCCCACCCTCTGGCCACGAATTGACCAACTGGGGGAAAATCACAGCTGGGTGACTGCTCCTCAGTAAGTGAGGACACAGGGCGGCACAGTGGCGCAGTGGTTAGCACCGCAGCCTCACAGCTCTAGCGACCCGGGTTCAATTCTGGGTACTGCCTGTGTGGAGTTTGCAAGTTCTCCCTGTGTCTGCGTGGGTTTCCTCTGGGTGCTCCGGTTTCCTCCCATATGCCAAAGACTTGCAGGTTGATAGGTAAATTGGCCATTATAAATTGCCCCTAGTATAGGTAGGTGGGAGGGAAATATAGGTACAGGTGGGGATGTGGTAGGAATATAGAATTAGTGTAGGATTAGTATAAATGGGTGGTTGATGGTCGGCACAGACTCAGTGGGCCGAAGGGCCTGTTTCAGTGCTGTATCTCTAAACTAAAAACTAAACTAAGTGCGGGCTTCTGACCCCTGTTCGACCTCAACGCCAGAGCCCTGAAGCCCACAGGCCAGCAGAGAATATCCTGCCCCAAGTATCCCAAATCTAGCAGTCTCAGTCATGAGATGAAGAGATGAACACCAGGGAAAGAAGGAGCTTGTGAAGTTGAGAATAGCATGCAAGGGATCTCTGCAAGCGGATCTGGTAGATAAACTTCACCACAAAAGGCCTATTCAAATTACTTGTTCGAGTTTGGGTCTCTAAAGCTAGGAAGCAGACCCAAAAACAGAATCGTTGATCATTGAACAGTTCCCACAAATAACTATTCACTAAAATGAGAGACGTCAGTGCCTGAAAATTGAGCCCTGTGGTGTATTAGCGTTGGAGTGTTTTAGAAGGCTAGTGTTTCTTTTAATTCATTCTTGGGATGTGGGTGTTGCTGGTAAGGCTGATATTTATTGCTCATTTCTAGTTGCCCGAGAAGGTTGTGGCAGCCCTTCTTGAACCACTGCAATTATTCTTTGATACAACTGCGACTTGTTAGGTCTCTCAGAGGGTCGTTAAGAGTTAACAGCATTGGTGTGGGACAGGAGTCACATATAGGCCAGACCAAGTAAGGACGACAGGCTTCCTTCCATAAAGGATGTTCGTGAACCAGGTGAGTGTTTACAACAATCTGACTGCCTATGGTTACGTTTTACAGATAGCAGTTTTTGAAGAGAAAAAGTCCAGGTATCACAGCAACATTTGAGTTACTTGGCTCTAACTATCCAAGTCTCATATTCTACAGCTCTTTCCAGAACACATGCCGTGGATGTTGCTGTTTGCATAATATTAATGTCAGAGATTCTAGAATATCTTTTTTATTTTTTTGTATTTAGAGATACAGCACTGAAACAGGCCCTTCAGCCCACCGAGTCTGTGCCGACCATCAATCACCCATTTATACTAATCACCCATCTGCTCTGTATATTTCCACAATGACAAATCCCAGTAAGTTTTTGAAAATAAGAACATTAGAAATAGGAGCAGACGGCCCCTCGAGCCTGCGCTGCCTTTCAATACGATATTGGCTACTCTTCTGCCTCAGCTCCACTTTCCTGTCTGCTCCCCATGTCCCTTGATTCCCGGAGAGGCCGAAAGTCTATCGATCTCATCCTTGAACATGCTTAACGATGGAGCATCCACCACCCTCTGGTGTAAACAATTCAAAAGATTCACAACCTTCTGAGTGAACAAATTTATTCTCATCTCAGTCCTAAATGATCAACCCCTTATCCTGAGACTGTGTCCCTGTGTTCTTGATTCTCCATCCAGGGGAAACAACCTCTCAGTGTCTAGTCTGTCAAGCCCCTTCAGAATCTTGTATATTTCAAATGAGATCACCTCTCACTCTTCTAAACTCCAGAGAGTATAGGCCCAATTTACTCAGCCTCTCATCAAAGGACAACCTCTCATCCCAGGAACCAATCTAGTGAACCTTCACCGTACTACCTCCAATGTAAGTATATCCTTCCTTAGATATGGAAACCAAAGCTGCACAGGTGTAGACTCACCAAAGCCCCATACAATTGTAGCAAGACTTCCTTATTCTTTACTTCAATAAATGCAAACATGCCATTTGCTTTTCTAATTTATACCTGTATGCTAACTTTCTGCGTTCCTTGTATGAGTACACCTGAGTCTCTCTGAACACCAACATTTAAAAGTGCAAGGCCTTTTAAAAAATATTCTGTTTTTCCGTTCCTACTACCAAAGTGAATAGCCTCACACTTTCCCCACACTCCATCTGCTACCTTGTTGCCCACTCACTTAACCTGTCTATATCTCTCTGCAGTCCCTTATGTGCAGAATCTTTAAATAATACTCTTAGAAGGAGGACAGGAGAGTCTGGTTGCTAAACAGAAAATAAGGTCTCCATAATCTTTGTTGGATACATTTGAATTCTTTATACCACTAATGTTCTACTGTCTGCACAACAATAGCAGCACTGAATCCTGGCACAGCACAATTGCAACCTTGAAGTGTCAGCCGTGACTTAAGCGTTGCACTCACATCTGAGTCAGAAGCTTGTGGATTTAAGTCCCATTCCTGAGACTTGAGCGTATAATCTAGGCCGACCTGCCAGTGCAGTACTGAGGGAGTACTGCACTGCTGAAAGTGCCATCTCTCAGATGAGAAGTTAAACGGAGGCCTTGTTTATCCTCGGAGTTGCACCCATAAAGGATCCCATGGCACTATTCGAAGAAGAGCAGGAGAGTTCTCCCCAGTGTCCTGGCCAACATTTATCTCTCAACCAACACCACCAAAAGCAGATTATCTAGTAATTTATCTCATTGCTGTATGAAAATTGGATGCCATATTTCCTGCATTACAGTGGCGACTTTTATTTTTAATTACTTCATCAACAGTAAAGCACTCTGGGACGTCCTAAAATTGTGTAAGATGCCATATAAATGCAAGCTCTTTCTTCTCTGTCAAATCCGTCTTCTGTTTTATTTATAAGAAATATCTTCCTTGGATGAGGTAAAACCTCTGCCCCATTCTGTAAGTGAACACCCAGCAGTGTCCGACTGAAACAATGCAGAGATAGCTGAACCTGGGTCTCCCTGTGGAAAATCCTGTGCAGGAGAAGGCAGAGGATCATGGGAACCCACACCTGACTCCCTCCATCTTCCTTCACCAAATACAATGCACCAACAGACAACAGTTGGGATGACACCATCTGCCATTTCACAAGCACAATGTTTTAATAAAAAATCATCTCTGGATCCTTTCAGGGCTGAATCTATTCTCTCAATTTAAAAATAGCAACTGGTAGGAATAGAGTCGATTCTGACTCTTTGTCAGTTGGTGCCTCCGTGCTTTGCACAATGCAAACATTTCCTTTCATCAAATGCTAAATACAGACATCCTGTAAACAGCAAATGTGCTCCAAGGGCCCACTAATATGAAAAAAATACAGACAGAGACTCGCTTTCGAACTGATGTGAGATGAAATCTGCAGAGACGAAGCTAAACCACTTCTCAAAACATATATGTAACAATTCTCTGCATATTGTAAATGGTTTGAATGCTTACTTATTTAAAACACTTTTATGATGATTAGGTAGCTCTGAACACATTCAGATGAGCCGTACTTCACTCAGGGTAAAAGGGAAAATTATCATTTGAGCAGCAGTACAAAGCAAAGCATCTCAGAAAGAGAGAAAGAATATAGCAGACAGTAAAGGGGCATGGAAGAAGCCATTAACTATGTAGTACTGGGCAGTGGAAAAACAGTGAGGGAGACTGGGCAGAGGGGGATACAGTGAGGGACTGGACAGAGGGGGATACAGTGAAGGAGACTGGTCAGAGGGGATACAGTGAGGGAGATTGGGCAGAGGGATTACAGTGAGGGAGATTGGGCAGAGGGATTACAGTGAGGGAGATTGGGCAGAGGGATTACAGTGATGGAGACTGGGCAGCAGGAAAGTGTTTGGGATTGTAAAGTGGGAGAATGTATGGGAGTGGAGTGAGAGAAAAAGGAAATAGTGAATAAAATAAATAACTTGCATTTATAAAGCACTATTCATGACCTCAGGTCATCCCAAAGCTCCTTCCAATCAAATAATTACTTTTTCAAGTGCAGTCACTGTTGTTATATAGGAAATGCAGCAGCCGAGTTGCACACAGCAAGATCCCACAAGCAGCCAAGAGATAGTGAATGACCAGATAATATGGCTGAGTGATCTTCGCTGAGGGCTAAATATTGCCCAAGATACCAGAACTTCCCTGCTCTTCTTCAAAAAGTGCCATGGGATCCTTCACGTCCACCCGAGAGGGCGGAAGGAGCCTCAGTTTAACGTCTCATCCAAAAGACGGCATCTCCGGCAACACTGCACTCCCTCAGTATTGAAAATCACCTGAGAAAATTTCCAAAACAGGTTTACATGATCCTGCTAATAAAAAGAGGCCAAAATTGAAGTCTTGACATTGCTTTAAATTAGAGTGTTTAATGAAGTGCATTACAGGGCCCACTGTTTATAGTTCCATGCGAAACTATGGTTAGTAGCTACTAAACAGTGACTAAAATTCAAAGATATCCTCATAAACGACGCTCCCTCTAATTTTTCTTGTTGTGCACGGCCAATTCATTAAAGCACATCAGGCCTTTAAACTTTTCTGTGTGGCTGTACTTGCATGGTAACTTGAAGGGGCAGACTTGTGCCACACCTGCGCAGGAACTTCTAGGCTGTTATGTGGCCATGTAGCTTAGAAGGAACATTGCTCATAAGTGAGAATAAATTCATTATCGTCATTGAATTATTGTGTAAAAATGTGCTTATGTGAGCAGAGCTGTCAGCTTGGCTCAGCCAGTAGCGCACTTACCTCTGGGTCACAAGGTTATGGATTCAACATAATGCTGGCTGACGCTACACTGCTGTAAGCACTTTTTTCTTTATTCATTCATGGAATGTGGGCGTCGCTGGTTCGGTCAGCATTTATTGCCCATCCCTAATTGCCCCTGAGGTGGTGGTGGTGAACTGCCTTCTTGAACCACTGCAGTCCCACAGTGCTGTTAGGAAGGGAGTTCCACAGGATTTTGACCCAGCGACAGTGAAGGAACGGTGATATAGTTCCAAGTCAGGATGGTATGTGACTTGGAGGGGCACTTGCAGGTGGTGGTGTTCCCAAGCATTTGCTGCCCTTGTCCTTCTAGTTGGTAGACGTTGTGGGTTTGGAAGTGCTGTCTAAGGAGCCTTAGTGTGTTGCTGCAGTGCATCTTGTAGATGATGCACACTGCTGCCACTGTGCATCGGTGGTGGAGGGAGTGAATATTTGTGGATGGGGTGTAAATCAAGCGGGCTTTTTTATCCTGGATGGTGTCGAGCTTCTTGAATGTTGTTGGAGCTTCACCCATCCAGGCAAGTGGAGAGTATTCCATCACACTCCTGACTTGTGCCTTGTAGATGTTGGACAGGCTTTGGGGAGTCAGGAGGTGAAATACTCGCTGCAGGATGTTGATAGTGGAAGATTCAGCGATTGTAATGCCATTGAATGTCAAGGAGAGATGGTTAGATTCTCTCTTGTTGGAGATGGTCATTGCCTGGCACTTGTGTGGTGCAAATGTTACTTGCCACTTATCAGCCGAAGCCTGGATATTGTCCAGGTCTTGCTGCATTTCTACATGGACTGCTTCAGTATCTGAGGAGTTGCGAATAGTGCTGAACATTGTGCAATCATCAGTGAACATCCCCACTTCTGACCTTATGATTGAAGGAAGGTCATTGATGAAGCAGCTGAAGATGGTTGGGCCCAGGACACTACCCTGAGGAACTCCTGCAGTGATGTCCTGGAGCTCAGATCACTGACCTCCAACAACCACAACCATCTTCCTTTGCGCTAGGTATGACCCCAACCAGTGGAGAGTTTTCCCCCTGATTCCCATTGACCTCAGTTTTGCTAGGCCTCCTTGATGCCATACTCGGTCAAATGCTGCCTTGATGTCAAGGGCAGTCACTCTCACCTCACCTCTTGAGTTCAGCTCTTTTGTCCATGTTTGAACCAAGGCTGTAATGAGGTCAGGAGCCGAGAGGCCCTGGCAGAACCCAAACTGAGCGTCATTGAGCAGGTTATTGCTAAGCAAGTGCCACTGGATGTCACTGTTGATGACACCTTCCATTAATTTACTGATGATTGAGAGTAGACTGATGGGGCAGTAAGTGGCTGGGTTGGACTTTTCCTGCTTTTTGTGTACAGGACATACTTGGGCAATGCTGTTCTTTGATGGGATGATCAGCAGGTCATGCCACTTCAGCTATTAATATTCTCGTTTGCTGGTCAAGAAACCACAATGGTAATGGTGAAGTATAACTTGATTAACAGGCAGTGCATGAGAAGGCCTCAATTGTCTTACTCCAAAGTACAATTAACAATTGAACTCTCAATCTACCACAGTACAATTTATTTCAGAGATCATCTTACACCTCATTCTACAGATTAGCACAGTTCAGCATCTAACTCCTCAGTTTTAGTCCTGGACTAACCTATTCAGACATTTGCAGGCCTCGAGATCATGAACTCAGTGCAGACTGAGGACACGGGCACAAACAGTCTGGCCAGGCTCTTCAGGCAAACTTTACTGTCTGTTCTTCCTCTCATGGCTGCCCTCATGGTTCGTTCTCATTTGACGACTCTCATCAAGCAGTGGGTTTCTCGGTACTTCTCTGTAGCTCAGATGCTTGAGCCCACAGTGCTCTGCACCACACTCTTCCCTGCGGTGTCTCACTCTGGGCCAGCTTCATGCTTCTGATGCTTCTGTGTACTCGACCTCCCTTAGCTTTCCTCTCTCTCTCTCTGCTTTGACATTTTGATCTTTACCTTAATGCCCTTACACTCCTTCATTTAATTACTACCTGGTGCTCTCCAGCCTTTCCAACCCCCTCAGTTCAACTCTTATAGTTCTTCTAACCATTCCAAACCTTCCTACGCACTCCTCCAACACTGTCGTTTTGTTTCTTCATTAGCCCCACCTCAACCCAGCAATCCTTCCACTGCACTTCAGGATATATTAGCCTTGGAGAGGATGCAGCCCAGACTTGATCAGAATCTGGGGCTCAGAGTGTTAAATTATGAGAACCTTGGAAGTTCAACCTTGGCTTGAACTTCCTTGAGTAAAGATGATTGAGGGGTGATCCTCTGTGGGCTAATCTAGAACAAGGGGGAATAATCTTAAAATGAGAGCTAAGGCATTCCAGAGTGAAATCAAAAAACATTTTTTCCCCAGAGAAAAGGGGAGCAGAAATCCGGAACTCTCTTTCCCCCAAAAGCCAGTAGTTGTGGGTCAGGTGGAGCTTTAAAGTATGAAATTGATAGTTTTGTTAGGTAAGGGTATCAAAGGATGTGAAGCAAAGGCAGGTACATCAGGTTTGAGGTCCAAATAAATCATGATCTAACTGATTGCCTGAACAGTTCATGCCCCCACTGTTTTGCACCCTCAAAGTTACTCCCAATCTCTACACCGACCCTGCCGCCCTCCAGGTTTGGTGCTGCTGCTGCTCTTTCACTTTGAGGCTCTGGGACTGTGCGGCCTAACTCCAAGGACAGGGCCACCTCAGTTCAGGTCGGTGTTAAACATCCCACGGCGCTATTCAAAGAAAAGCAGGAACATTTTCTGGTTTCTGGCCAACATTTCATCCACCCCCACACCCTAACCCCCCAACCAACACCATCAAGAACAGATTGGCTGCTCATTCATTCCATTGTCATTTGTTAGACATTTATGATGGAAAATCTGATCACGCAATTACCTACATAACATTGCTCTACAAGAAATATTTGTAATGTGACATGTGTTCAATGATAAAGTGCTCCTGATTTTTGTTTCTGTTCAGTGCTAAAGCTACCTTGTCAAACTTATAAGGAGTTTGTGTGAAATTCTCTTGGACAATTTGGGCATATAAGAGAAAGCAATTGGAAGGGAGAGTGCTCGGCAACTGTGCACAATCCTACATGCTGCACTTCCTGGTGGAATCAGGATCCTCGCTGAAAGCCAACTTACTCAAGATGGTGGACAGTGCTCCACCTGTAAAATTCGGAAAGCAATTTTAAGTTTTATTGAATTTTTTCCCTATCAACTACCATGTTCAAAATAGGAAAGTTTACTGATAACTTTTTTTTTTATTCATTCATGTGATGTGGGCATTCATTTGTTGCCCATCGCCAATTGCCCTCCTTGAACTGCTGCAGTCAGTGTGGTGAACGTGCACCCACAGTGCTGTTAGGGAGGGAGTTCCAGGATTTTGACCCAGGAACGATAATGTGTGATTTGGAGGTGAACATGGAGGTGGTGTTCCCAGATGTCTGCTACACTTATCCTTCTAGGCGGTAGAGGTGGCAGGTTTGAGAGTGCTGTTGAAGAAGTCTTAGTGAGTTACTGCAGTGCATCATGTCGATGGTACACACTGCTATCACTGTGTGCCAGTGGTAGAGGAAGTGAATGTTTAATGTGGTGGATGGGGTGACAATCAAATGCGGTTACATCAGAACAGGAGTAGGCCATTTGGCCCCTTGAACCTGCTCTGCTGTTCAACTAGATCATGGCTGATCTTCTACTTCAACACCATTTTCCTGCACTATCCCCATATTCCTTGATATCTTTAATATCTAGAAATCTATCGATCTCTGTCTTGAACGTACTCAATGACTGAGCCTCCACAGCCCTCTGGTTGCTTTGTCCTGGATGGTATCGAGCTTCTTGAGTGTTGTTGGATCTGTACTCATCCAGGCAAGTGGAGAGTATTCCATCACACTCCTGACTTGTGCCTTGTTGATGGTGGACAGGCTTTGGGAAGTCAGGGGGTGAGTTACTCACCACAGAATTCCCAGCCTCTGATCTGCTCTTGTAACCATGGTATTGAAATGCCTGGTTCAATTAAGTCTCTAGACAACAGTGACCCACAGGATGTTGATGGTGGGGGATTCAGCAATGGTAATGCCGTTTATAAATGAAGGTTTACACAATTTTGGAAGTTACTCTGTTGAAACCTTGGAACAGACCATGACTCTAAAGGGTTAAATGGCTCCTTCATGAATGAGGGGCTCAGTCAGAAACAACTGTTGCACAAGTTCCCCTCATCAGTCACATATTTCACCACTGCCTTTTTATTTATATTTGAAGGATGGTTCCTCCTAGCCCCTTGTATCATATACCCAAAGCACATCTGCTGAATCTGGACGTATTTTAAGCAGAACCTCTTGGGGTCAGGAAGCTGTGCGAATGGACGTTCTGCTTTCTGTTTCCTGTCTTCAGCTCCACAACACTCCCCCATCCCCCTCCACCCCTCCCCAAGTCTGTTGTAACAGTAAGTGCAGTGACTTGGTGGCTGTGAGGAAATGTCAGTTAAAATCGAGATGTTATCACTCCTCAGAAAACCTCCATCACTTCCTGTTTGCCACATAGAATAATGACATCACTCCATCTCTCCTTCACCCCGTACTCACCCCCTCCTGACTCCCACCTGCCTGTATCTATCTCAAAACCCATCTTCCAACCGCATCCCCAGACTTTCGGCTTAAGTAGTGGAATGACATTTAAATCAATTTGCGGAATAGTTGACTAGAAAATAAATTCATCACTTGGGACAAGAATAGCGTTCACACCAACTGACACACATTACACAGGCAGGTTCTTCCGGCAGAACAGAACAGTCACAGGTGACTGCGTAGCACCTCCAGATCTGAGAGTCTGAGCTGGGATCAAATGAGGTTATTGGCAGCTCAGCCTGAAGGCTGATGGGATTATCCGCACCAGAGAGCGAGCCAGAGAGAAAGAGCGAGACAGAGAGAGCGAGAGAGCGAAATAAAGACAGACCCTCAGGATGTCTGAAGCATTTTTGAATTGCAGACACTGTTGCAATTTAGGAAAAGCAGCAGCCAGTTTGCACACAGCCAGGTACCACAACCAAAATGTGATAGATAATCTGTTTGGTGTTGGTTGAGGAATAAATATTGGTCAGGACACCAGGATAATTTCCCTGCTCGTCTTCTCAAATAGTGCCCTGGGATCTTTTACATCCACGTGAGAGGACAGACAGAGCCTTGGTTTAATGTCTCATCTGAAAGATGGAACCTCCAACTGTGCAGCACTCTCTCAGTACTGCGCTGGAGCGTTTCCCTATATTTTGTGCTTAAGTCTCCGAAGTGGAACCTTCTTATCCATGACCTTCTGACTCAGATATATGAGTGCTACTAAACTGAGCCACGGCTAGTACTGTGAAAGTATATCAAGTTGGCAATTCATGTGAAATGAGCTCTGGCTCACAGCCCTGTCTGAAGCAGGCTGCGAGTATACCCCTACATTATTAATTAAAAGGGTATTGTTTGGCTCAACTATCTGGTGAGATATCCAATACATTTGTCAACCCTTGTGAAGAGGTCATTTAGCATTCAACATTCCACACTGGCAAATAAGGAGAACTATATTCACCTGAACCCCCACAGAATCTCAAGCTGCCCTTGTACTGTATGCTGTGCTAGTCTAGAAGCTCCAGGAGGCTGTCCTTAGCAAACACGACAAGATTACTTTCGTGTTGCCTCTAGCTGTGTGCGATCTGAGCTTCAGGGGGCAGCAGTACTAGCATTTCTTCTTCTTTGGCCTCATTGTCTCGAGAGACAATGGGTAAGCGCCTAGAGGTGGTCAGTGGTTTGTGAAGCAGCGCCTGGAGTGGCT
Organism: Heterodontus francisci; assembly: GCF_036365525.1. Classification (NCBI taxonomy): domain Eukaryota; kingdom Metazoa; phylum Chordata; class Chondrichthyes; order Heterodontiformes; family Heterodontidae; genus Heterodontus; species Heterodontus francisci. Next base: position 25,282,004 of record NC_090403.1, on the reverse strand, counting down.
ATAAAGGCCAATTCCAGAGTGACAGATTCTTCCACAGGTGCTGCTGATCAAATTGATTGTCAGGGCTGTTACACAGTTGGCTCTCTCCTTGCGCTTCTGTCTTGTTTCCTGCCAACTGCTAAGTCTCTTCGACTCGCCTCTCTTTAGCCTTGCCTTTATGGCTGTCCGCCAGCTCTGGCGATCCCTGGCAACTGACTCCCACGACTTGACGTCAATGTCACAGGACTTCATGTTGTGTTTGCAGACGTCTTTAGAGCGGAGACATGGACGGCCGGTGGGTCTGATACCAGTGACGAGCTCGCTGTACAATGTGTCCTTGGGGATCCTGCCATCTTCCATGCAGCTCACATGGCCAAGCCATCTCAAGCGCCACTGGCTCAGTAGGGTGTATTCTTTCTTTCTTTCTAGTAGGGTGTATATGCTGGGGATATGGGCTGCCTCGAGGACGTCTACGTTGGAGATATGGTCCTGCCACCTGATGCCAAGGATTCTCCGGAGGCAGCGAAGATGGAATGAATTGAGACGTCGATCTTGGCTGACATACATTGTCCAGAAACACTTTTTCACACAAAGTGTATTTGAAATCAGGAATTAGTGACAATGGGCTGAATTTTACACCACCCCAATGAGCGGGATGGTGACGGGGCGAGGGGGGGTGAGGGTGGTGTAAAATGGAGTGGGAGGCTCCGGGAGAACATCTCAACCCACTCCCGCCTCCACCCCACTTTAAGCAGGGCAGCGGCGATGAAAAGTGGCCCACCCACCCCAGGCCAAATCATGGCCACTTAACGGCCACTTAACGGCCACACGGATTTTACGCAGGGCAAGCGGACATCAGGTACCTGAGAGAAGCTACCTGACAAAACCAGGCGGTTCTCAAACATCCCAATGGAGGGCTGCCCCCACTACCCCAACCACATCCAACACCCAACCCGGCCTCCGTCCCCCCACTCGACCGCCCTTGCCTCGAAAGGGGCCGCCCGATTACCGCCGGTGAGGCAACCAAAACCTACCTGCCGTCCAGGCTACACGGTAAAGGTGTGCAAAGGAAACCCAACCCCAGTCCGAATGCCGGAGCCGGAAGCCCGACCTAACATGGCCCGAACCCGACACGAGTCACTGGGTCATGCCGGGGTCAGGTCGGGTAGCAGGCCTTTACGTCAGTACATAGGTAAAGGCCTGCTACCCGGCCCAACCCCGACGGGTCCCGAAGACATGTGTCAGGTTCGGTTTGGATCGGGTCGGACTTCCGGGTCCGGCATTTGAGCTCGGGTCGGGTTTCCTTTGCACACCTTTACCACACGGCATCTCGATTTCCAGCTGGGCTGTAGTCCCAGCAGTGGCCACCGTTCCCAGTGGCGCTGCTGGGTCTAGGAGCTGCCGGCCCGCTGATTGGCCGGCACCTCCATTAGGCAGGACTTCCTACCTCAAGTGGGTGGAAATCCCGCCTCGGAACAATTGAAGCCTGGTGACCTGCAAAGTACGGGTCAGATCTCCAGGCAAGGTAGAAGCAGGTTCGCCACCAACTTTCACGTCGGTGCCCGGCTCTAGTCCGCCTCGGGTAAAATCCCAGCTAATGTCAGTTTGGAAAACCTGGGGTTGTTCTCCTTAGAGGAAAGAGATTGAGATTTGACAGTGGTGTACAAGATTATGACAGGCTTAGATAAGTTAGGCAAGAAAAACCTGTTCCCATTAACTGATGGTACAAAGACCAAGAGATACAGATTGAAGGTTTTGGGCAAGAGATGTAAGGGGAATGTGAGGCAGAACTTTTTTATGCAGCGGGTGTTAACCTGGAACTTGCTGCCCTCGAGGGTGGCGGAAGTGGAGACAATGATTTCAAAAGGAAATTGGATGGGCACTTGAAGGAAATAAACTTACAGGGCTACAGGGATCGAGCAGGGGAGTGGGATTGACTGGATTGCTCTGTGAAGAGCTGGCATGGACTCAATGGGCCAAATGGCCTCCTTCTGTGCTGTAAATGATTCTATGACCCTCCTCTCCCGAGATCATTGATTCTCACTGGGCATGGCCGTACAGGCAGTGGAAATCTTTGAATATCTCACCCAATTAGCCGTCTTTTAGCTGAGAGTCTAAACAGACTGCCCAACTATGGAACACATGACAGCTACACCTGACTCAGTCTTCACCTGGCATCCACAAAGGTGCACATTACAGTATGGAGCACTCGACAGTGAACTCTGGTTGATTATCCCCCTCTCCGGGGCACTGCGGTGCCCTCAACCGTTGCTCCTTTCCACGATCCAGTAACGTACATTCGGAAATCTACATGACATTGTGGAGAAAATTAGACTTGGCTGCAACAGTTTGTCAACATTGACAATATGACTTCAAACATGAAGAGTGGGCACATCAGTGAAGTACTGGAGGGCTATGGTGACCTTGCAAATATACTTCAATGCGAGTCTTTGAGGAGACCCAAAAAAAGGAAGAAAATGGAGAGGAAAAATACAAAGCTTCTCAGTACACAACACTTGTGTGTCTATGACTGAAGGAGTCACCTTGCACATCAGATCCCTTGTGCAACTCCTCACTTTCCTTAGCAAATCAACTTCAGGTCAATTTCTTGCATTTCAATAACCATGCTAGGTAGCTTTGGAATGAAATTTGTAAGATCAGGTCAGCAACACCTTTTCATCTTTGGTTGTTATCCCAGCGTCTACAACCGGGGGAGCGTTTTCCTAACCTCGTTCATTCCAACAAGTGTCATCAACGATAGGTGGTCCCCATAGACTCTGGTGCTGGAACACAGCACACCATCTGAAATTTCATTTATCTTAATTGTATTACTTTTATTGTCCCTTCACATCATATACTATCTAAAGCCAAGAGGACAATCGGCCTACTGGAACTCTGCCAATAGTCTATCTCCAGCTGCTATGGAAAGTTTAACAGGGCCTGTGATGACTCAGATAGTTAGGAGTAGGAGTCAGCCGTTCAAATGGATCATGGCTGATCTGCACTTCAACATCATTTTCCTGCTATAGCTCTAAATCCTTTGGTGCCTTTACCTAAGCTTTCATTCTTGAGAGCTCCAATTGGCAGCCACAGTCTCCTGGGGGTGAAACTTCCAAATTTCTCCTACACTTTGTATGGATAGCTGAATAATACCACTTTAATCTGTACACCCCAACATTAAAAACCACACGGAGAAACGACTACCATTTGACAGGTTGATCTGCTGGTTCTACAGAAAACTGCCCTCCCACCATAGAACATAGTACATAGAACAGTACAGTACAGTACAGGCCCTTCGGCCCACGATGTCGTGCCGAACCTTTAACCTAGATTTTAGATTTAGATTTAGAGATACAGCACTGAAGCAGGCCCTTCAGCCCACCGAGCCTGTGCCGACCATTAACCACCCATTTATACTAATCCTACACTAATCCCATATTCCTACCACATCCTCACCTGTCCCTATATTCCCCTACCACCTACCTATACTAGGGGCAATTGCTACTGGCCAATTTACCTATCAACCTGCAAGTCTTTGGCATGTGGGAGGAAACAGGAGCACCCGGAGGAAACCCACGCAGACACAGGGAGAACTTGCAAACTCCACACAGGCAGTACCCAGAACTGAACCCGGGTCGCTGGAGCTGTGAGGCTGCGGTGCTAACCACTGCGCCGCCCCAAACCTACTCTAAGATCAAACTACCTACATACCCTTATTCTACTATCATCCATGTACCTATCCAAGAGCCGCTTAAATATAGAACATAGAACAGTACAGCACAGTACAGGCCCATAATTGCTGACCCAGGTCCTACTCTTTCAACTGAGACATTTGCCGAGGCCTCATCACTTTTTATTTCCTTCCTTCTGGAAGGGGATTTGTAACTTTGGTTGGTTTTCCAATGAGTTTTCCAGAATTCTCTTCCACCACCACGTGCCGAGTCTGGTGGGTGCTTGTGGGTGATGCTCACTCTTTTCACAGATGGGTGGCAGGATCTCTAAAACCCTTCTACTGCTTGGGGCTAACCAATTAATTAGCTGGTAAAATCTGGTTACAGAACTAACCAGCTTGAAAGTTGGTGGCACCAATGCTTTCTCTAATCAGTATATGGCCCCAAAGAGAGAGATTCTGAGGTGGTAGATCAATTCCACTAGTGTCATGATCACCACATTAAATTGTATGTAAAACTTTTTTCTAGGACTGAAAATCATCATTTTGGTGGCACAGTCAGTATACTATCCCAGCAAATTGCCTTTCTAAATCAAATCAATGATATTTTATCAGGACAGATGCACATCCCATAACCAGAAATTTGAGCAGCTGTGTATGTCCCTCCTCTAGCATTACCAGTCCTCATTTTAGTATTTTTCTTCAGTTCAACCAAACCTAGGGAGGAAAAGTAGGTAACAACTGATCAAGGAGCTTCTGAAAAAGCAATCTCCGGTAGCTATATTTAGAAAAGATTAAATATAAATAGGAATCCTTATGTGGAAATTGCCAAGAACAACACAAACATTTCTCAGGCAGAAAGTGACAGTACAGTCTACACAGCTACCTTATCACCTATGGAGGAACAATCAGACCCTTTAACTGCTGCACTGAGAGTCATATCTGTTATACTATTTGTTCTGGAGTAACTTTCTCTTCCAGAACATAGACTTGGTGAAATATCCTTGAGTTTCAGATGCAACATTAGGTCTCTCCCGAGACAGAGCCATTGCTATACAGGCTGGTTCAGTATTATGAAGCACACTAGGCCCTTCCCAATTCAATGGCTAGAATCTCTGGACAAACGGCTCAATTGGACGCTCTAGATAGAGCCTACAGCAACTTTCATTTTGAATTTCCTGTCATCAAATGGAGATGTTTATGGTCATGCATCCAAAGTCAGCGTCAAGCGCTCTCCAGTCAGTGTAGCACTGTTACATTTCCCATTTACTCTGGTAAGCAGTGAGCCTCAGTGCCAACCTCTGAAGAGCACCCCTTTCCTACACCCATGTGACAACTTTTGCTTTCCCATACCAGCTATCCTTTGGCCTCTCTGGGTGAGATTGCCAACTTAGTGCTGAATTAGGGGCAGGTTGGCGCCAATCACCAATGTACACTAATTTGAAACTACCTAAACGTATTTCATATGAAGATTTGGTATTCGCTCCACTGCCCTAAGTCCACTGGAAGTGCAGCAGAGACATAGTTTACACACGTAAATGGGATTTTCACCAATCTTCTGGCAAAGTTATGCCAATGAAGCAAGAGGGAAACAGCTCTAAGGAAACACCAGGCTATTGGCAGCTAGCAGGCAAAGAAACTTATTAGCACATCAGTCTGGAATAAATCTGAACCTGGGTCTTAGAGTCAACAGGACAATATTGAACTCATACCCAGTCACCTAGAGTGCACATTAAGTGAAGAGGATGGGTGGTGCAGTGATTTGGAACATTGCCATTTCACCTTTGGGACCAGTGTTTGCATCGTCGGCCGTGTGGACATTAAGAATTGGACTGAGACTGCACAAAGCAGGCTCATCTTACATAGGACCCTAATTACAGCTAGAAAGGGAAGATCTACAGCCAAGTATTCTGGGCTCAATTGAACACAGATCCCAAGGTTCAGTGTCCAACCCATCCAGTCTGCTAGTTCTTTCGATAATATTTATAACAACACATGTCAAATTTTAAGAAAATAACACATCCCAAGGTGCTTCCCAAAATAAAACCAGACATCAAGCAGGTTTAGGAGACCAGTTAGGAGAGCTGGTCAAGGTTTCATCAAGAGATAGGTTTTCAGCAAGCTATTAAAGATGGCGAAGAGGCAAAAAGGCAGGTCTGACCCAAATGATATGGTGTCCAGTGATGACTATTAGAATGTTGCACAGTGTTTCTGTGGAGTGTGCACTATGTGCTATGTTCTAGTACCTAAGTAAATATTTTTCACATTTCTATACTTGCTCTCATTGTGCTGTTCGTCAGCATCTCAACACCCAAAATATGCCGTCTGCATCAAGATATGGAGATGACATTGTTGCAGTGTGTGTCAGAGAAGTGCCAGCTTGCCACACTCATTGGCATGCTGACAGGACAGGACCGGCTGCTCTGGGATCCCCTGCAGAGGGGATGGCAAGGAAACACCAAGAGGAAGGTTCTGCTTTGTGTTGCATTTTGCATGCTGCATCATTTCTTTCTAGCCCAGAACATAAATTATACAGGAGCTGCCGTCACCCAGCCTACACCCAGTTGCAGCTATCAACCAGCAAGAACATAGTGTTGGCACATGGCGTACATTAGTTCCCTTCTGTATTTAGCTTCTTCCAGCTTTGAGCATTCTACTGAAAATCGTTAGCAGTTTCGCTGATGGTTTTGTGGATAAAGGGACTGCCCATTAGGTTAGTAAGGCCCACAGGGCACTGGTCCTCTAGTCATTCTGCTTGGATGACAGAAGGGGTGCGACAACTGGCTCAGTGTCTCAGGTTAGAGAGGAGAAGGAAGGAAAAAAGATATTCACTGTTAGGCAAGATACAAACACATTTACAATATTGATGTAGAATGAGGGAGGTCAAACAGCCTTTCCTAGTTTGCCCATCATAAATCCTTCTCCAGTTAGTACATCCACTGTTTCTTAACTGACTCCAGGGATTTTGTCTCCACTCTACCATACTCTGAAGTCCATTCCACATATTGATCACTTTTAGTGGGGAGAAGAACTTACACACATCAGTCCTAAGTCTCTCTTTCAGCAATATCCCCCCGGCAGCCATTGTCTAACTATCCAAGTTTAATTCGTAGTGTTGGGATTCACATTTAATTATCTTATACATCTCTGATGGTCCTCGTGTTTGGTTGCTTTCTTACAAGGTTGAAGAGGCCAGTTTGTCCTCAGAACTTAGCATTCTGATGCTACAGCCTCGTCTTCTCTCTCTTTTCACATCTCTGATTAGTTGTGCAGAAAGTAGCACCACACTTTTTTTCCCCATTTGCAGCTTGTTAAAACTCAGTCAAGGATTTATCTGCCCTTACTGTTATTTTAAGAATCGACAAAGGCTGAATATTTAATGATATTTAAATTGACCTACATAGTCAAAGATATACCACAGTTTTCATGCCTGGAGTCATATTTCCTAAAATACATTCTTTCCATCTGACCTGCCTATTATTAGAGACATAGGTCAATGCAATCTACAACCTGTGAATACAACACTATTTGAAGGTTACGGATGATTTTGGTTACATTGTTATTTGTTTACAAGCGTAGTTACTCAGACTACTAAGAGATATACTGCAACTTATCCTGTGCACAATGAGCTATCACAATCCTTACACTAGCCCACTAGAGTATTCAAAACTTCATTAAGTCAGGACAGATTACTTTAGCCCACCTTGATGGTTTGAAAGGGAATAGGATACTAGATACGGGTCCATAACAGGAGATGAGGTGGGGGGGGGGGGGGGCGTTGCGCGGAGGGGTGGCACTCTGAGAAATGTAGGACTATGCTAAATAGTATTCTATATCTAATTTTTTCTACAGTCAAAATGCCACCCTAGCTCCATCATCCCATGGCACAATAGGCACTACTCTGGATCAAGATACTGGGCTCCTGTGAATTAAACGCCCACGTTAGGAAAGATGGCACCATAACATTGCTATGGAGGGTGCAAGTAAAGCAGCTCATCTAATCAAATTCTTTTGCAGATGGAGGTAGAGTAAGTAGGGTTGAGGAATCAAGCGAGATATTCTTCAGGATCTGCAGTACCAGTTTAAACTAGAGATCCACATTTAATACCGTACAGAGGCAATCTTTGGAAGAGCTTCGTTTCACAGTGCTGACATTGTAAGATTCCAAAAGCAGGTCAATACTGCAGTGAAACTTCAAATCAATAATCCAATTATGTCAGGCCATGATGATTCACTTTAAGCAGGAGCAGTACTACCACCACCTGCAATGTATGGGAAGTTGAGGAAGGAAGAGAAAATGACAAAGACATGGGAAATCAGACTTTTGAGTGGCAATCACTTGAAGGAAGGAGGTTTGGTATCTACAAACAAATGAGAAAAATAACTTGCATTTATACATCGGTTACATCCTCAGGAGGTTGCAAAGTAGTTGTAAGCAAATGAGTAATTTTCTTTTTTGAAAACATGCCGTCACTGTCGTTTTGTAGACAAACACTGCAGTCAGTATGGTCCCACAAACAACAACAAAGAGACCAGAAAATGTGATTTTCAGAGGTGTTAAGTGACGGAACAATGCTGAAAAGGAGACCTGCTCTTCTTCTAAAAAGTGCCATGGGATCTTTCACATGCACCTGTGTAGCCAAACTGGGCCTTGGTGTAATGTTTTATGCAAAAATGCGGCCGCTCTTACAATGCAATACTCCCTAAGCACTGGACTTAAGTCTCACCATAGATCACATGTCCTGGAATGCACACAGACTCAGGGAACAGTGCTGCCACTGTGCCAATGTGGCAAGACTGAGAAAAGGGGCATAGTCCCACCAACACTCAGCATACCCATTAAATGGTGTAACTTCATCCTCCCTGAAAGAAAACATTGTGTAGACACCTGCAATTGAACCCCTCACCTTCTGGTTCCTTAATGACCAATACAAGCCCAAACATTCACCCACCGAGCTATAGCAAGAATATTTCAATGGAAGATGTTTATCCTGTCTGCATCTTGCTCGTTTCCAACACACTCCGATCATATAGCACAAACCACGTGCAGCAACCTAGCAACGTCACATTCCTCATTGTCATTATTCTGCAGTGCACCACAATCTAAACTGGTGAGCACCAATTCTCTTCCAACATCAATGATAGAAAACAACAGGTTAACAGTTTGATGGTGATCTATCAGACACAGACTAACCAGCTGTGAATTACCAACATGTTCTGTTTTTATTTCAGATTTTCAATATTCATTTGTGCTTTTCTTCCCTACCCGTCACCAGAATTAACCAGGCAATGTGGCAAAAATGAGAATTAATTCCATCATGACTAAGGCTAAGCATATAGATAAAGTCTATAAGAGCGAAACATGAGATATCCTGGTGGGCATGGGTAATACCAACCAAAATACAACCACATCAGAACTGGTCCAAGCTTGGTCATAATAGGATTCTTCTTTCAAAAAAATTCTGAATTGTCACAGTTCAAACTGGCTTGGTTCAATGCTTTAGATTTTCACTACCCTACACTGACTGCACCAAAGCAAGGGTTAGGATTATCCACATTCTGGATCTTGGTTGATATTATGCAAGCCAGTTGGGTACCCATCATGTTGTGCAAATGGAGCAGCAGCACAAACAAGGAGTGTCTGGACACATGGTGAGGTAATGGTGCTCAAGGTGGCACACCAACCTGAAGTGCCGCCTTGGGGAAGGATATGTATATCCATTCCACCCATAGCATTGCACCCCCAGTCTCAGCTGTGCTGGTTAAAAAGGTGCAAAGCAGAAGCCATGTGACTCCCCATGAAGGAGGAAGGAATTATCAGCAGAATGATCACTGGAGAGAGGGGTATGAAAAAAAGGGTAAAGCCCAAGGATTTTAGATCCTCAAAAAACTCAATGCTTACGGATAGTAATTATTTGGTTAATGAATGTGTAATATTTTGCTTGCAAGTAAGAAAATAGGCAACTTTTTGGACTTTAATGTTGTGGACTCATTCCCCTGGGCTGGTTTATGATTCCCACAATTTCTGCACTATTGTATTTTTAATCCAATTTATTGTTCTGCAATTGTCTCCCCTGCTCTCCAGAAGATGCTGAATCTGGGCATGGTTCTATTGCTTCCCTCCATTATCTCATCAAGTTGTGCAACTGGATAATGAGTGCTGGCAGGCTAGGAGAGAGTGGGAGACATCACATCTACAGCAAGTCACTGGATAGCAATTGAGTGTGATACCAGGATGGCACTAGAACGGAGAGGTTATACCTATCAGGAAAGATTAAAAACAGGCTGAGGCTCTTTCCTCTAGAAAAGAGCTCGGGGAATGACCTGATAGAGGTTTTCAAGATTATGGAAGGGTTTGATACAATAAATAGAGATGGTTCCATTTGAAGGTGAAACCAGAACTCAGGGCATAAATATAAGATAAGAAGTCCAATATGGAATTCAGGAGAAACTTCTTTACAGAGAGTGGGTAAAATGTAGAACTTACTACCCAAAGGAGCATCTGAGGTGAGCAGCATAGATGCGTTTAAAAATAAGCATGATAAGCATGAGTCAGAAAGGAATAGAAAGATATGTTGATAGGGTTAGAAAAGGAGATGGGAGCAAGCTCGTGTGGACCAGAAATACCGGCATAGAACAGTTGGGATAGACAGCTGTTTCTGTGCTATAAATACTTTGTAAGCTATCAAGAGCTGATTTTCCTTCCTCCTTAGTCCCAGACTGCTGTGTCCAATTAAAGCCCCTTCAAGCCAAGAAGCACAGTTAGGACCTTCCCGGATTATATGACTCGGTTCCACACTGTGCAGAGCACTTACCAACCAAGTGATTAGGGAGCTTATGCCTCCTTAATTTTAGCAGCCACCAAACCAAAGTATGTTCCTCCCTTAACAAGAACTGGTTCAGATGAAATGAGGCCTAGTTTCAAAGGCTGTTCCCCCATTCACCTTCCTCAATGACAGCAGTGTAAGAGCGTTAACCACTTAAAAAGTAGCAAATTGAAAATGTCTATCAGCCTTGACCTTGAGCCAGCAGAGCAGACAGATATTCCTCCATTCAAAAAGAATATCAGGTTCACACAAGAACAAAGCAGCGGACAACACTGTTTACTGAGAGTTCTTTCTTCATGACAAATCCACGAGGCAATGGATTAGCAGCTCACTGTCACGGTGAAGCATGCAGGTGTGTATTTGTCATGAAATTATGGCATAATGGAAGTTTCACTGCTTTGTATCGAAGACTTGATGCAGCTTTACTGCAAGGAACAAGCTACTGACAGATTCTTCAATGATTTATTATAGGAAGAGAGTTAACAAGATTAAATGCATTTCACACTATTTCAAGCTGTATGTTTTTTTTTAATTCATTCATGGGATGTGGGCGTCACTGGCCAGGCCAGCATTTATTGCCCATCCCTAATTGCCCTTGAGAAGGTGGTGGTGAGCTGCCTTCTTGAACCGCTGCAGTCCATGTGGGGTAGGTACACCCACAGTGCTGTTGGGAAAGGGAGTTCCAGGATTTTGACCCAGCAACAGTGAAGGAACGGCGATACAGTTGCAAGTCAGGATGGTGTGTGACTTGGGGGGGAACTTGCAGGAGGTGGTGTTCCCGTGCATTTGCTGTCCTTGTCCTTCTAGTTGGTAGAGGTCACGGGTTTGGAAGGTGCCGCCTAAGGAGCCTTGGTGCATAGCTGCAGTGCATCTTGTAGATGGTACACACTGTTGCCACTGTGCGTCGGTGGTGGAGGGAGTGAATATTTGTGAATGGGGTGCCAATCAAGTCGGCTGCTTTGTCCTGGATGATGTTAAGCTTCGTGAGTGTTGTTGGAGCTGCACCCATCCAGGCAAGTGGAGAGTATTCCATCACACTCCTGACTTGTACCTTGTAGATGGTGGACAGGCTTTGGGGAGTCAGGAGGTGAGTTACTCGCTGCAGCATTCCTAGCCTCTGACCTGCTCTTGTAGCCACGGTATTTATATGGCTATTCCAGTTCAGTTTCTGGTCAATGGTAGCCCCTAGGATGTTGATAGTGGGGGAATTCAGTGATGATAATGCCATTGAATGTCAAGGGGAGATGGTTAGATTCTCTCTTGTTGGAGATGGTCATTGCCTGGCATTTGTGTGGCGCGAATGTTACTTGCCACTTATCAGCCGAAGCCTGGATATTGTCCAGGTCTTGCTGCATTTCTACACGGACTGCTTCAGTATCTGAGGAGTCACGAATGGTGCTGAACATTGTGCAGTCATCAGCGAACATCCCCACTTCTGGCCTTATGATTAAGGGAAGGTCATTGATGAAGCAGCTGAAGATGGTTGGGCCTAGGACACTACCCTGAGGAACTCCTGCAGTGATGTCCTGGAGCTCAGATGATTGACCCCCAACAACCACAACCATCTTCCTTTGTGCTAGGCATGACTCCAGCCAGCGGAGAGTTTTCCCCGATTCCCATTGACTTCAGTTTTGCTAGGGCTCCTTGATGCCATACTCGGTCAAATGCTGCCTTGATGTCAAGGGCAGTCACTCTCACCTCACCTCTTGAGTTCAGCTCTTTTGTCCATGTTTGAACCAAGGCTGTAATGAGGTCAGGAGCTGAGTGGCCCTGGCGGAACCCAAACTGAGCATCACTGAGCAGGTTATTGCGAAGCAAGTGCCATTGATGGCACTGTTGATGACACCTTCCATCACTTTACTGATGATTGAGAGTAGACTGATGGGGCGGTAATTGGCCGGGTTGGACTTGTCCTGCTTTTTGTGTACAGGACATACCTGGGCAATTTTCCACATTGCAAGGTAGATGCCAGTGTTGTAGCTGTACTGGAACAGCTTGGCTACGGGTGCGGCAAGTTCTGGAGCACAGGTCTTCAGTACTATTGCCGGAATATTGTCAGGCCCTTTGCAGTATCCAGTGCCTTCAGTTGTTTCTTGATATCACGTGGAGTGAATCGAATTGACTGAAGTCTGGCATCTGTGATGCTGGGGACTTCAGGAAGAGGCCAAGATGGATCATCAACTTGGCACTTCTGGCTGAAGATTGTTGCAGATGCTTCAGCCTTATCTTTTGCACTGATGTGCTGGGCTCCCCCATTATCGAGGATGAGGATATTTGTGGAGCCACCTCCTCCAGTTAGTTGTTTAATTGTCCACCACCATTCACGGCTGGATATGGCAGGACTGCAGAGCTTAGATCTGATCCGTTGGTTATGGGATCGCTTAGCTCTGTCTATCGTATGCTGCTTACGCTGTTTGGCCTGCAAGTAGTCCTGTGTTGTAGCTTCACCAGGTTGACATCTCATTTTGAGGTATGCCTGGTGCTGCTCCTGGCATGCCCTCCTGCACTCTTCATTGAACCAGGGTTGGTCTCCTGGCTTGATGGCAATGGTAGAGTGGGGTGTACAGCACCATCAGATGCATACCAGCCAATGGTCTACGCATGTTGTGGCAACAAACTGTACAACTCCTCCAATATGAACTGGTGGAAAATTCTGAAAGAGGTTTAAAAACAAGCTTACTATACCAGCAAGGGAGGGGAAAAAAATCTGGATTACCACAAAATTTGCATTAGAAAATTGAAAATATGAGCCTAGAAGTTACTAGAGGGATATTGGTGACAGATTCTTGATAAGTTCATGTGATAGTCTTCCATCTGCCATTTAGGATCAGAATAGAAGTAGACCATTCAGCCCCTTGAGCCTATTCTCCAATTCTACTGGACCATGTCTGCTCTGTACCTCAATTCTATTTATCTGCCTTTGCTCGATATGCCTCAAAACCCTTCCCTAACAAAAAGTTGAAAAGTTCAGTTTACCCAACATCCCCAGCCTTCTGGTGGAGAGAGTTCCAGATTTCCACTACCCAGTGTCCAAAAAAAATGCTTGCTGATTTCATTCCAAACTTACCTTTCACTAATTTTAACATTATATGCTCTGGTTCTGGACTGCCAACAGAAGAGGAAATCATCTTGCTGTCCCTACCCTACAAATCCCTTTATCGTTTTAACTTTATAAAGCAATACAAAAATGTTCATGCAACCTGTCCTTATAATTTAACCCATTAAGTCCTGGTATCATTCTAGTGAGTCTGTGCTATACCCCTCCAAGACCAATATATGTTTCCCGAGGTCAGGTGACCAAAACTGTAGATGGGTTTGACTTCAGATATGGGTCTGACCAAGGCCCTGTACTACTGAGGCATAATTTCCTCATTTTTGTATTTCAACCCCTTGAGATAAAGGTCAACATCCCATTAGCCCTTTTGATGACTTTTTGTACCTGTTTACCAGCCTTTAGTTGTGTGCATGGACTACTTCACTGTTCCATGTCTCTCACCATCAGAAAATATTGATTTGTATTTCTTGGATCCAAAGTGGATGATTTGACATTTTCCCACATTGAACTTCATTTACTACAGTTTTGCTTACTTACTTAGTTTGTCTTAGCCCCTTTGTAACTGGTTGCTTCTATTATAAAGAAAAACTTGCATTTATATAGTGCCTTTCACAACCACTGGATTTCTCAAAGCACTTTACAGCCAGTGAAGTACTCAATTGCACAACTTACTGCACCTCTTAACAGTGCAATCTGCAATCTTGAATATACAACTCTCTATTGCTTCATCCACGTCATTGATCTGATATATAAGTTGATGCTCCAGTACCGATCCCTAGGGAACACCACTTGTCACATCGCAACGGAGAATGTTCCTTTTATCCCGACTCTTTGTTTCCTACTGCCCAAATAATTACCAGCTCATGTCACAAGGTTACCTCCAATTCCGTGCGCTGTTACTTGTCAATTCATTTCTTATGTGGAACATTATCTTTCTGGAATTCCATACAGACAACATCCATAGACTCTCGCCTATCTGCCACATTAGTGATCTTCTTGAAAAATTCAACTAGAATAGTTCGACATGACCAACCCTCACAACTCCATTGATCCTCTTTGCTCAGTTCATACTTGTCCCAAGTGCTCAGTCACCCTGTTCCTGATGATAGATTTTAGTACCTACCCACAACTGATGTTAAACTGACAGGTTTATATTTACCTGTTCTTTCCCACCCCTCCCTTCTTTAATAATGGAGTGACATTTGCAACTTTCCAATACTAAGGCACAATTCCTGACAGCTTTGAAAAATTATGTCTAATGAATCGGTGATTCCCTGGCTGATTTAATACTCCGGGGTGCCTACCTTATCAAATCCCATTATTTTCATCCATTTAAAAAAAAAATGTCATGGGATGTGGGCATCGCTGGCAAGGCCAACATCTGTTGCTCATCCCTAATTGCCCTCGAGAAGGTTGTGGTGAGCCACCTTCTTGAACTGCTTCAGTCCGGTAAATTTTCTGTCGCAGTTTGGTTCAACTGAGTGGCTTGTTAGGCCTTTTCAGGGGACAGTTCAACATTGCTACAGGTCTGGAGTCATATATAGGCCAGACCAGGTAAGGGCAGATTTCCTTCCCTACAGGATATTAGTGAACGAGATGGGTTTTTATGACAATCGATGATCATTTCATGGCACCATTACTGAGACTAGCTTTCAATGCCATATTCTTACTAATTACTTGAATTTAAATTCCACCAGCTACCATGGTGGGATTTAAACACGTATCCCCAGGGAATTAACCTGGGTCTCTGAATTATTGTCTAGTGACAGTACCACTATGCCACCATTTCCCCATTTCATCCTTACAGCGTGTGCACTGAGTTCCCCTCCCCACATCTCCTGAACTAACTTTAGGCTCCCTTCAAAGTTTGCCTTACTTGAACTTAAAACCTCAGTTTGTGACACTCCCATCTCCCTCTCAAGTCTAATATCAACTTCAATAATATTATGGTGACTATTTGCATGATATTCCCTTACAGTCTATTAACTAATACTGGTTCGTTATTCATCACTAAATCCAGTATGGTCTTTTTTTTATCAATTCCAAAACACACTGTCCTGGAAAACGGTCCCCAATATATTCCAGAAATTCACTGCCTTTACGACATGAAATGTTCCTCTTATCCTAGTTTATGCGGAAATTAAAATCACCCATTATAACCACATTGTTTTTGTTGCATGCTTCCCTGTTCTCCATATTTATACACTCCCCACTACATCATTACTCTCAGGAGGTCAGTCGGTAATTCCTACCAAAGTCATGCAAACTTTGCTGTTCCTCAACTCTACCCAAGTTGTTTCTCTTGTCTTATCAAACTTACTGAAAACTCTTCTTTCTCCTGCTGCAATTAAATTCCTTCATCAGTATTGCTACCCCCCCCCAAACTTTCCCCTGTGCTTTCTGAAGATCCTGTAGCCTGGAAATATTTAGCTCCCAATCATGCCCAGCTTGTAGTCAGGTCATAGAAACATAGCACAGGAGCAGAAGCAGGCCATTCAGCCACTCAAGCCTGTTCCACCAAAACAGGTCTGCATAATGGCTATTACATTATATGCTTGGAGTTGAATTTGTGCTTCTAACTCACCTGTTTTATTTCTCATGCTATGGGTATTTTTGTATAGAACTTTTATTTCAGTACCTGACCCCACCCTGCCCATATGGCCTTTTCCCCTGACTTTTTGGCTTACTGTGTGGATTTTAATGAAGGTGTTAATTCATTTAAAATAAACCATTATCACCAACAGTAATTTCTCAGCTATATTTGCCTGACAGGGAGGAGTCCTCACAACTGATTCTTAGATAATAGTCACTGAACCGAGGAAAGTTTAACTGTTTGACATCACTCATTATTTTGAAGTTTAAAGTACGTTGCTGTTGTCTTTTTCTAGATGTTTCTGTGGTTGAGGGAGACTTTGTTTCACGCTCACACCCTCTCTGCTGTGCCGTGCGGTTTCCTGCGTTGTTCCTCGGAACCTGTCGCAGGATGCCTGCATGCTTCCTGCAACAAGAACTCAAAACCTTACTGAGAGCCGGTTGAAGTGACTTCATGCTCCTGCGCGCTAATCACCTCACGTTGCTCCAAAGTCAATGGCTCCACTTATTCACCCTGTCCTTCTGCAGTTCATCACAAATTCTGCAGCTCTCCAAGCACAGCCTCGTTTCCAGGGTGACATCTACATTTCTGAATAATTGCCCACAATCTGTTGAATGCCACCCACATTTGTCTTTTTTCTCCACATGCAGATTACTTAGTTTGATGCTGAATTTTATATCAATACTGGCTTGCATTTATATAGCACCTTTAACATAATAAAGCGTCCCAAAGTGCTTCACAGGAGCATGACCAAACAAAATTTGCCACTGAGCCACATAAGGGCAGATGACCAAAAGCTTGGTCAAAACGCTGGGTTTTAACGAACAAAAGAGGAGGGAGTTAAAGGATGCAGAGTGGTTTATTGAGGAAGTTTCCGAACTAGGTGGCCACAAGCACATGTTTTCCCCTCCAATATAAACCATCCAAGCAACTAATCAAAGGCAAAACTTCATTGTGATAGACAGATAAACTCACCAAAGTACAGAGGAGGGTTCAGAGAGTCAGATTACCAGACAGTGAGTAAGTACGGCTGTGGATGGTGGGCAAGTTTTGCTAGTAATGGTGGACTGCTGCACAAAGCCAGGGTTCCCAACTCTGGCTGAGTGTATTCCTATAGGTTTCATCACATGACCTCCTGCCTCAAACCAGCCTACCCCCACAATCTCACTATTGGTCCATCCTCCAGGTGTGCTGCCATCCTACACCAGTTTGAAAGGGGCAGACTCTTTTGTTACCCAATGGGATTAATCTTGGGCTGTTAGTCAAACAGTCTTCCTTCCCATCATCTCCAACATTTTCACAAGCAATGAATGAAAATGTTCAAAGGTAATGAAAAACACAGTTTTGTTTAATGTCCCCTATTATTTTCTTCTGGATTGCTCATCCTGAAGACTCATCTTTAATTGCTGGAATCTCCAGGACAATCCTTATTTTTTACTCATTTCACGGGATGTGAGCATTGCTGGAAAGGCAAGCATTTGTTGCCCATCCCTAACCACTCTTGTGAAGGTGGTGGTGAGCTGCCTTCTGGAACTGCTGCAGTCCATCTGGTGCAGGTATACCCACAGTGTTGTTAGGAAGGGGGTTCCAGGATTTTGATCCAGCAATATTTATGTGACTGCTCCAGTTCAGTTTCTGGTCAATAGTAACCCTCAGGATGTTGTTAGTGGGGGATGCAGTGACGGTAATGCCGTTGAACGTCAAGGGGAGATGGTTAGATTCTCTCTTGTTGAGATGGCCATTGCCTAGCATTGTGTGGCATGAATGTTACTTGCCACTTATCAGCCCAAGTCTGAACATTGTCCAGGTCTTGCTGCATATGGACATGGACTGCTTCAGTATCTGAGGAGTTGTGAAAGGTACTGAGCATCGTACAATCATTAGTGAACATCCCCACTTCTGGCTTTATGTTGGAGAAAAGGTCATTGATGAAGCAGCTGAAGACGGCTGGGCCTAGGACACGACCCTGAGGAACTCCTGCAGCAATGTCCTGGGGCTAAGATGATTGACTTCCAACAACCACAACCATCTTGCTTTGTGCTAGGAATGACTCCAACGAGTGGAGAGTTTTCCCCCAGATTCCCATTGACTTCAATTTGGCTAGGGCTCCTTCTTGCCACAGTCAGTCAAATGCTGTCTTGATATCAAGGGTAATCACTCTCACCTCACCTACACAAAGTACTGGTGGAAAGAGAAATAAAAATAGAGGGACGCATTTCAGACCATTTTAAATGTGTGTCAGTGGTGCTATTTAAGGTGGCAAAAAATGTCATTTTCTGAGGGACCTAAAGCTGCCCCTGAACCCCTGGCTGATTTGGATACACAAACTTTCAGCGCCTTTCAACTTCAAAACTACCCTCAGGTTGAGAGGTCAAACTTTGAGAAGATGAGCCTACAATTACAATACAAAATTGCACTTAACTCTTATCTAACACTTAGCAAAAGCACACAAAATAGGAAGATTTCCTCCAGGACCATGTACATAAATGTGCTTTTCATGAACATATGACATAAAACACACAGAGAATACCACCCAGGGTGAGTATTTATTAGTGGAAATGTTAACTCTTCGGAAAATAAAGAACCTGTATTTAATAGCAATTATTGACCTGTCACTGATCACTAAGGGAACAGTGTTAAATCCAATTTAATAACATGAAACATTTCCAAAAGATCCAGAGGATAAAATTAATAACCCGCCTTCCCCTCTTCCTCAAATTTTCTTCGCTCCTCTTCTAAAAATCCTGCCTTGGACAAGGATGTGGCTCCACAAGCACTAATTGCTCTTCACCACCTTGCTCAAGGGGATTATTCGCCATGTGTGGACAGAGACAATCGGTGCCTGTAGGCTAGGATACCGCATAGACCATTACAACTGAGTCTAATTCTGTTATCAGCTGACATCCAGATCCCAGATTAACATTCAATTAACCTGAACGCAAACATCTTTGGGGCTTCATAAATTTCACATGAAAAATGTGAGCACTTATCCAAACTTGGCTGGTCTAATAAGCATTGCAATCCCATAGTGATATAAAAAAAACCCCCATAACAACGAATGCCTCCACATGACAAATGGAAAAAAAAGAATCTGTCACAGAAATCAAACTTCTGGCTTGTGTTTTGGAGATTTCTGGACATGTCACTCAAATATTGGATAGGTGTCAACCCTAGGCCTGCAGGGTTTTGCCCTGCTGTATTTCATACCTGGTTTTAAAATGAACACCAAGATTCAAAAAGAAAAATACACAGAGAGCCAGTAGAAGCGAGAAAGAGCATATAAGCGAGCGAGGGGAAAAAAAGACATGCTTAAATAACTTAGATGAACTAGGCTGAAAGAGGGAGATTGATAGATGAACCTCAAGGAGCAATAACAAGTTTTTCTGCTCGAAATGTAGATCAAATATCTCTGTTAATTGCTATGTTTACATCTATCTCTAGCCAATGAAGCACATGGGAGAAAACCATTAATATGCCTCCTTACTTCAGTGTCTGGAACTGGGATTCACAGTTTGGAGAAGGCATCACCTTACATTTACAAGTATTGGAACCTTAGAGGTTTATAGCAGAGAAGGAACATCCCCTCAGCCCATCACATCTGTGCTGGCTCTTCACGAGAACAATCTAAACTAAGCCCTGTGTTCTCTCCATAACCTGCGAACTTCCTCGGACACAAGCAAGGTAGTGGACTGCGACAGGAAATATATGTAGCTGTATCTTTTAGTTACTCCATGAAAAATGAGAATACTCCTCTATGTTCTCTAATATTCAAATTCACAGCTTTCAGGTCAAGATCAAACTCGTAATGCCATATTTCACTGATGCAGTTACTAACCACTTAATTCGACGAATGAAGATTGAACAAAAAAAAGCACTGCAACAATAAAACTGATAATATTTTAATATGAGGTTATATTAAATCTTTTGGAAGTAATTTCTCCTTTAAAGTTCCTGATGCTGTCTCTAATTAGCTCATTTCCTCTTTCAGCTGGGACTGTCTGAGCCATGGATTTATGCACAGCCTCGATTACTATTCCAGAATTGGAGATCAGACAACAGAGAACCAAGTTTTTTCCTTGCTTCTGTCTCTCTGTTTTGTCCTGGAGCAGTGTATTTTTGACTTAGTGCTGTCCAATCAGGTGGCCAGATGGAAATAGACAGACAGAAAGCACAGACTGAAACGAGAGGGAGAGAAAGGAGGCAAAATGTGAGTGAGAGAGAGAGAGAGAGAGAGAGATAGAAAAAGAGAGAGAATGAGAGAGAGAGAGCACAAACAAGATTGAGAGAAAGGGGGAGGAGGAATAAATTTGGGGAAGAGAGGGGGAGAGAAGGAGGGGGAAAATGAGAGACAGACAGAAAATAGATGGATTGAAGACAGACATAGACAGAGAAAGAGCAACAGGTAGAAATACAAAAAGACAAACCCAACAAGAAAGAGACAACAGGAGTACAGCTCAGATACAAAAATAGAAAAGTACGAATATCAGCGGGCAGCTGCAACTACAGACATTAATGCTCCTAATCGGAAGCGATTAGTATCAAAATATCTGGAAGTGATTCAGAGTTCTTAAACAGAGCCAATCACATCACCTGACCCAAAGATTAGACTCAGAATATTTTTGCTTTTTATCATTTGGGAAGCCAATATATACAACAAAGTCATTGGCAAAACCAATTCGTTTTTATTTAAAGAGTAATGAACCAGAAGAGGCTGGGGTCAGCTTTGTGACAAGTGACAGACATGCACAAATCATCATCCACAGGATTTGATGGAATTGACATTGTTACACAGTTTTGCTGAACAATTAAATTTTTTTAAATTGCCAAATTGTTTTCAGGAAGACAAGGCCCCTTTAACTTCAGAAGAGGAACTATGAAAGACAAACTGCTTGGACGACATTGGTCCAGAGATTTATGAGAAGTCAGAATCATTTTTTAAAAAACTTTTAGATTAGAGATACAGCACTGAAACAGGCCCTTCGGCCCACCGAGTCTGTGCCGAACATCAACCACCCATTTATACTAATCCTACACTAATCCCATATTCCTACCAAACATCCCCACCTGTCCCTATATTTCCCTACCACCTACCTATACTAGTGACAATTTATAATGGCCAATTTACCTATCAACCTGCAAGTCTTTTGGCTTGTGGGAGGAAACCGGAGCACCCAGAGGAAACCCACGCAGACACAGGGAGAACTTGCAAACTCCACACAGGCAGTACCCGGAATCGAACCCGGGTTCCTGGAGCTGTGAGGCTGCGGTGCTAACCACTACGCCACTGTGTGGCATTTCTAAATTGGGAAAGAGAAACAACTCCTTATAACCCAATGAACAGCAAAGTTTAACTTTATTCTGTTTTTGCATGGGAACACAAAGTTTTAATTAAATAGGTAATTTCCACATGAGATTATTACTTCAGTCCCCAATAAAGTGATATTTTTCTCACTAGTATCATTACATAATGGATAATTTCTTCATATAGATTATTTGTAGGCCAGGATGTGCACAGTTACCATATAATGTATTTGTTTCCCTATATTGTGCCCATGTCCTGTGTATAATGGCAGCCTTCAATTGCCTAAGTCCTAAGCTCTGGATCACACAAACCTACATACAAGCAATTTAATTGAATAATGTATTTGTCTGTAGGGTTTGAATGTTAAGAGTAGAGATGGCAACTGCTTGGTTTTGAAATAGGCTGTTTGGAAGCTTCTATAACATAAAGTAGAGCCAGGCTTTTTTAAAAATAGAAGATTGTTTTTTTCAGTACTGCATCCTATGATGAGGAGATGTTTTTTAGCTATTGAGGATTTTTAATGAATTTTCAGCAGCAGCAAACACAGATCCATCCTATCCTGTCTTCTCTGGCACAGTTTTGAGTTCGACACCAGTTAAGTGGCATTAAAATCTTAATTATCTGTTCCCATATACTGCTGGCCAACTGCCACCCTACCATATAGACTAAAGCCATTACATGCAAGTCAGGGTGTCAGAGAAAAACAAATTCTGAAAACAGCATCTGGGAAAGAGATGCAACAGTTTCACAACTAAACAGCAGCGTTACAGAAATACACTTGCTGATATATTAATTCTCAGACAGCCTCAATATTAAGAATTATCTTCTTTGTTGTCTCACTTAGTAATGGTCAAACAACACGGAACAAAAGGTGCTAGATTTAATTCTCAGTCTCTGGTGTGTTAGCCAATCTCAACCTTGGCAGCTCCAACTGTCCCTGGCACACCCAAGCCTGAGAGAGAGGAAAAGGGAGCCATTGTACCAAGTCCTGATCATTATCCAGGTGTAGACATTGGGTGAGAATAGAGACACACTGCTCTTGATACCCTCTGGAGTCAAAAGCCTGGTGGCACTTATTAATTTGGGGCTATCACAACATACTTACACTGAATTTTCTTGGAGGATTTTACTCTACTCTTGCTGTAACTTCCCTGGGAATCCAGTGGAAACCCACCAGAAAACAGTGGAGATTCAGTTGTGTTAGATTACCGTCATTTACCATATTTTCCAGTTAGCCTTGTAAAGAGCAGAATCTCCATCACCCCTTACTGGCTGGTGACATCAGGAGGAAGCCCGAGAGCATTGATGTGGGTGGACAGGGACTTCCTCCACCAGGAGTTTTCGTGGCTCTAACTCATTCAGGACTCAATACAGGACTGATGGCTAAGGCGACTGAGATGAAAGATATGGGCCTCTCGGTGGGAATTTATTAGGGAAAGCAAGCATCCTGGACTCCTAAAGAAATTGTTTTTTGGAACTGAATCTCCCACTTCCCCATTGAATGGCAGCCAACCAATGGGATCTATGGGTACATGGGACACCTGCCAAACCTAAACAAATTAGATGCTCCTCCAATAGCCCCACAAAATTCAGCAGGATCATCATTGGAGGGCACAAACAGAATCGAAGTTTGCAGATTCTCAGGCCCACTGTCCTTACTCATAATTGTTGAGGAAGTGACCAACTTGGGTGTGATATCAAGAACTACTCACACCCCTGGGACCACACCCCAGTAAGGGGAAGTCTGCAATTCCAACTGCATAGCTGAAACTAAGCTTTTGACTAAAGGTCTTTGTAATAAGATTGGAAGTTGCAAATACCAGTGCACAGAAGCAATAGGAGGTTCAAGCATTGGCTCAACTTTCTTCACGCTGATCAGGCAAATGAATATCTGCAGCCTCTCCGGTTCTGTTTGTGATCAAATCACTTGAAACTTGAAAACGCAATTCACTAATTATGATGGGCTAATGTTCTACCAACATGTACAGTTGGCTAACCTCATGCTAGGATTGGCCCAAAATTACATCAGTGAGTCACTTGCTGCATTTCATTTGCTCTTTCGTTCAGATTGCAAAACTTACACACTGTAGTGGCCTTTCTACAACTTGATCGGCCTCATAATTTCATACATTAGGAGGCTGAAAGAGGAACTCTTCATTGAGAAATTATTATTAGATATTTGTAGTGAGATTCTATTTGTCACAGAGTTTGATACTGTCTCTATGGGTACAACTGAAAGGTACTGACTCAGATTTCACAAGATAATGGTTTTATTGATTGTTTTTGAGTAGTTTTAAAAGTAGCAATTTTGTCCACAACACAACTAAGACTTGATTTCCCATCATTTTAAATCAGTGGTTAAACTAATAGACTTAGTTACTATCAACCGATTTCAACTTTATTTTAAACTGTGTCTTCCTCACAGATACAACCTGTGCTGTGTCCTTGTTGGGACTCTGGTTCTACATTGAGAGGGAGCCCTAAGAACATATCGAGCCTTTTCCAATTTGCCATTTGCTTCACTACTGGGCAGGAGGTAATGTAAAAAAACAACAGAAATGGGAAATTACTGCAATGCTAAACTGCCCAATGAAAATTCAAGCCCTGTTTCTGAGAGTGAAATTAATGCAAAGCATCTAATGCCCATTTTCATAATGCAAGGTTGCTTTGGCTATGTGTTATACTTGCATATTAATAATTGAGCACTAGAGTGCCCCCAAAAGGGTGCAAGCATCCTGTAGCAATTATACTCCAGGGTCTTCACTTCATGTATCTAAAGAAAATGTTCTAGAGAGAATGAACTAAAAACTGTTTTTGCATTACCACAGCAACTTGAGTGTTTATTCAGACATAACAACTTCAAGCTCATGTTCTAGAGTAAAGGGATATGACTTTGCTTTCCTGCCAACAGATGGGAAAGGTCTCTAAAAACCGTTAGAATCGCTGGTCTAAACATTTGACCATTAGGGAAGGACTGAAGCTCCATACCTGTCCCTGGCATATACATGGAGGAGGAGGATGAAACATGGGATGGGTCAGATGAAACGCGAAGACCTTTTCTAGACCTATCCATTCACATATTATTAACCTTAAAAAAAGGTTTTCCAATTTCTGTGGATTTCCTTAAACTGTTCTCACTCCTTACTTGCAGCTCCTATAACCCTTTCTGATGCAATAGCTCAGAAATCTCACAACCATCTACAGGACCAGGCCCTGAAGGCACCACAGGTATCAGCTCCCACCCATCAGTAGTGTCAAACATCTCTTATTTGCATTCTCAAAGTCCAAGCAAATCTTTCGAGCTAACGGATGACTGAATTACGTGAAAGACCCACAGTGAAGAATACAGCTGGTGCCTAATGGGGCAGGAAATAGGAGTTCTCTTATATGTCTCATGAATATTTACAAATCAAATCCGTAAGACATCAGTCTTTGCTTCATTTTTTTCACCGGGATTTTATTGTGTATGTTACTTGTTTGAGGGTGGGATGTGCAGCTGTGGCTTTTAAACCTTCTGGTTCTGGTAACGTAATTACTTCCTTCTTCATTTTGGTGCTATTGGCAACAACAGCAATTGCTGTGACACTGAGATAATGTAGCAATCAGGAGATTGCACGGTTGCCCACATGTTCAGATCATCCCTTCAGCTGGTGGCACCGTCAAGTATATCACGGGATACTGAACGTTACAACTGCTTCAAAGGCCAAGCATGCAGTTCTCAAACCGATAGCAAGCAAAAGGCTTGTACATTGTGAAATGCTGGTAGGGTGAGAATATATAATATCATGCTGTGCCATGCCAGAAATTGAAATAAACGTGAACAAAGCAGTTTGGGTAATTGGCTACATGAGGTCCAATCCAAACCCAACTCATCAAACCAACTGGCAATATGATTACCTCTATTTTCTTTTAAAATCAACTAACCTGTGGTGAAGGGCCGTGGCGCATGGCACCACCATGGTAAAGATGATAATGGTTAGTTTTGAGTTTAAACACCTGAAAATTGTAAGAAAATGAAAAATTGAGAGAAGGAAGGGGTTCCCCAGAGATCCTGGGAAATAATGGCAAAATAGGAGACTGTGTATTAAGGTTTATCTTGATTTCAGCACAGGGAGGATGCACGACAATACGGGAGAGTGTAGGATGATATATTTGCCAGCTGGGAGCAACAAGTGAGGAAATCTCAGTGAAACAAGGACCATAGTATTAAGACAATAAAGTAGTATCAGTACCAACACGATTTTTAAAAACTGACCATTTAGTAGGTAGTGAATTTCAGATAATTTACATCATATTTAGATATTATTCAGGAATGTAGAATATTTCAGCCATTCCCTTGGCTGTTACTAATATGCTGAGGCTGTTCAAAAAATAGAATGTCAGACTTAGAACAGGTAAGCAGAATATGCATTTGTGGTAACATAGTGGGCATGTTATTGGATTTGTAATCGAGAGACCTAGACTAATGATCTAGAAACAGGAGTTCAAATCCCACTATGGCAGATAGGGAATTTAAATTCAGTTAATTAAATAAATCTAGAAAAAAAAAAGATAGCAATCATAGAACTACCAGTTTGTCATAAAAATCCATCTGATTCAGTAATGCCTTTTAGGAATGGAAATCTGCTGTTCTTAGTTGATCCGGTCTATATGTCACTCCAGACCCACAACAATACAATTGGCTCCTATCTGCCATCTGAAATGGCTTCGCTAGCTACTCAGTTGCATTCAAGAAGCCAGCTTGCTGCCACTTTCGCAAAGACCATTAGGGATAGGCAGCTTATGCTGGCCTTGGCAGCAATGCCCAAATCCTGTGAATGAATTTAAAAATGCTTCTATTTCAATGAATAGTATTTCTACAAAATGTTTATAGCTCCCAGTGTAGCCTGCCCTTTGCAAGATCTCCTGTTCTTTGCACAAGAATATCTGTCAACCTCCTACATCACTCAATCCCCTTCTTTGTCTTCTCCAATCTCCCTTTCCAACTACCATCAGTCTCCTCACAGCACTAGTCAATTGGCCATATCCTACACAAACATCATTGCTAACCTCTGAGGTCCCCTGCCAGTCATTGTGGGGTTTTATTCGTCATGACATCTAGGCCCAAACTATGAATAGCTAACACAGAAATGCAGCAAGAAAGATAGATGAATCTCTCATTGTCTCCCTATCATTGAGATGCAATCAGATGATCTCAATTACCATCAAATCTAATTAAATTTTTTGATGAAGTAACAGAGAAGGTGGATGAAGGGAATGCAGTGAATGTTGTCTATATGGATGTTAAGAAAGCATTTGAAACACCACATAAAAGGCTGGTTAACAAAGTTGAGGCTCACGGAATAGGAGGGTCAGTGTCCAATTGGATAAACAATTGGCTTAAAGACAGAAAACAGCGAGATGTGTTTTTCAGACTGGAGGGTAGTAGATAGTGGTGCTCCCCAAGGGCACAGCTAGGACCAATGCCTTTTTTTTTTTGCTATATATAAATTACTTGGATCTTGGAATACAAACAGAATTTCAGAATTTGCCAATGATACCAAACTTGGAGCAGTGGCAGTGAGGATGATACAATTCGCCTGCAACAGGACACAGATAGGTTAGCAGAATGGGCAGACAAGTAGCAGATAGAACTTAATACAGACAAATGTGAGCTGATGCATTTTGGCAGAAGGGATAGGGTTAGGCAATATAGAATTAATGGCGCAGTTCTAAAGAGTATGCAGGAACAGAAGGACCTGGGGGTGCATGTGCATCAATCTTTGAAGGTGGCAGAGAGCGTGATTAGCAAAACATATGGGAGCTTGGGCTTCTGAAATAGAGGCACAGAGTACAAATCCATCACCACAGAGCTTGTGGAATGAAGACATGGAAGGTAATGATGATAAGGAAAGCGATACGAGATGAATAGCACTTGTGCCTGACATTGATTTCAGTGAGAAATATTTCTGCAGTTTGTTTCACTCTCTACCCCCTACATTGAATCCAGTGGCAAGATGGACTGCAGTGGATGGCCAGCAGTATATGATGCACCCATACGAAGACCGAAGCTTTCCAGAAATCCTTGCTGTGTGCCTTCTTAGCTAGAGAAGTTAGCATATTTTCCCAGTCTGTCTCGTTTTCCCCAGCAGTCGTCATGCACTGAGGAGATGGGTGTCTCTATCACCTGGAATACAAATCCATAGGCACGCTCACCTAGTTTAGCTAACATGGTTTTCCTGGGTGTGGCTGCTGCTGTGCACAAACTACTATTTGGAGCCATAGATTAGAGTTGTGTACACAGAAAGGGCCAAAGATTGGCGATCATTCAAGGGATTGTGGCATGCCCCTAATCAGAGGTAGTACCTATTCTACTTAACACTAAACACCACGTGTTAAAAGAAGTGGCTTCAGAGATAGTAGGTTTTAATCTTCCAAAATTCCTTAGATTCTGGAAGGGTTCCAGCAGATTGGAAAATAGCAAATATAACACATTTATTCAAGAAAGAAGGGAGACAGAAAGCAGGAAACTATAGGCCAGTTAGCCTAACGTCTATCAAAGGGGAAATGATAGAATCTATTGTTGAGGAGGTTATAGCAGGATACTTAGAAAATCATAATGGTATCAGACAGAGTCAACATGGTTTTGTGAAAGGGAAATCATGCTTAACTAATTTATTAGAGTTCTTTGAGGAAGTAACAAGTAAGGTGAATAAAAGGGATCCTGTAGATGTGGTGTACTTGGATTTCCAAAAGGCATTTGATAAGGTGCCACATCAAAGGTTACTACACAAGATAAAAGAACATGGTGAAGGGAGTAACATAACAGGAAGCAGAGAGTAGGGATAAATGGATCTTTTTCAGATTGGCAAGCTGTAACTAGTGGAGTGCCACATGGATCAGTGCTGGGGCCTCAACTATTTATAATTTATATCAATGGCTTGGATGAAGGAACCGAATATATGGGAGCTATTTTTGCTGGTGTCACCAAGATGGGAAGGAAAGTAATTTATCAAGAGGAGGCTAAGGAGTCTACAAAAGGATCGAGATAGGTTACATGAGTGGGCAAAAATTTGGCAGATGGAGTATAATGTGGAAAAATGTGAACTAGTCCACATTGGCAGGAAGAATAAAAAAGCAGTAGACTATTTAAATGGAGAGAGATTGCAAAACTCGGTGGTACAGAGGGATTTGGGTGTCCTGGTACATGAATCACAAAATGTTAATATGCAGGTGCAGCAAGTGATTAAGAAGGCAAATGGAATGTTGGCATTTATTGCGAGGGGAATCGAGTAAAGAAGTTGGGAAGTTTTACTTCAGCTGTGCAGGGCCTTGTTGAGACCACATCTGGAGTATTGTGGATAGTTTTGGTCTCCTTATTTGAAAAAGGATATAATTGCACTAGAAGCAGTTCAGAGAAAGTTCACTCAACTCATTCCGGGGATGAAGGGCTTAGCTTATGGAGAAAGGTTGAACAAGTTGGGCCTGTATCCACTGGAGTTTCGAAAAATAAGCAGTGATCTTATTGAAACATATAAGATCCTGAGGGGACTTTAAGATAGAGCGGATACCAGAAGGATGCTTCCTCTTGTGGGGGAGACTAGAATTAGGGGGCATTGTTTAAGAATAAGAGGTCTCCCTTTTAAAATGGAGATGAGTAATTTTTTTTCTCAGAGAGTCATTAGACTGTGAAATTCTCTTCCCCAGAAAGCAGTGGAGGCTGGCTCATTGAATTTATTCAAGGCTCAGTTAGACAGATTTTTGATAGACAAGGGAGTCAAGTGTTATGGGGGGAGATGGGAAAGTGGAGTTTTTGACCACAACCAGATCAGCCATGATCTTATCGAACAGAGGAGCAGGCTCGAAGGGCCAAATGGCCTACTCCTAAGTCCTATGTTCCTTTAAGATCCTGTTTAAAGGCAGTGAAGTTATGCTGAATCTTTCTAAAGCTCTGGTTAAATCCCATCTAGAGTATTCCGTTCAGTTGTGGCCACCACACTTTAGGATGTGAGGGTCCGTGAGAGGGTGCAGAAGAGATTTGCCAGAATGGTTCCAAGGATGGGGGATTTTAGTTACAAGGTTAAGTTGGAAAAACTGGTGTTATTCTCCCAGGAGCAAAGGAGATTGAGGGGATATTTGAAAGATATGTACTAGATTACGACAGACAAATTAGACAAGTTATAAGTTAAACAAAGAAAAACTGTTCCCATTAACTGATGGTAGAAGGACAGATTGAAGGTTTTGGGCAAGAGATGTATGGGGGATGTGAGGAAGAACATTTTTTACGCAGCGAGTGCTAATGACCTGGAACTCGCTGCCCACGAGGTGGTGGAAGCAGCGACAAATAATGATTTCAAAAGGAAATTGGATCGGCACTTGAAGCAAATGAACTTGCAAGCCTACGGGGATCAAGTGGGGGGAGGGCGGGCGGGACTGACTGGATTGTTCTGCGGAAAGCCAGCATGGACTCGATGGTCCAAATGGCCTCCTTCAATGTTGTAAATGACTCTATGAATATGACCATTGTTGTTGGGACGGATATGCAGCTTCCAAATCTTAAAACCTGATCAATAAGATCAGAAGAGTCACAACTATCGCTGAAACAGTTACATAAGAAAATAAGAAACAGGAGCAGCAGTCGGCCATTCGGCCCCTCGAGCCTGCCCCACCATTCAATAAGATCATGGCTGATCTGCCCCAGACCTCAACTCCTCTTTTGTGCCAGCTCCTCACAGTCCTCAACTCCCCGATATTTCAAAAATCTATCTACCTCCTCTTTAAATACTTTCTAGCCTCCACAACTGTCTGGGGTAGAGAATTCCAGACATTCACTACCCTGAGAAGAAATTCCTTTGCATCTCAGTTTTAAATGAATGTCCCCTTATTCTGTAATATGTCCCCTAGTTCGAGATTCCCCCACTAGTGGAAATATCTTCTCAACATCTACTCTGTCAAGCCCCCTCAGAATCTTGTACGTTTCAATAAGATCACCCGTCATTCTTCTAAACTCTGTTCTCCTCATAGAGATTTGTGGCAGTCAATTAAGCCCACTCCGCTATTGCAGTCCAGCAGTAGGGTAGCTAATAGTGGGTACAGATCAATATACTGCAAAAACTCACCGCACTCCAAGTCCAGCAA
Organism: Heterodontus francisci; assembly: GCF_036365525.1. Classification (NCBI taxonomy): domain Eukaryota; kingdom Metazoa; phylum Chordata; class Chondrichthyes; order Heterodontiformes; family Heterodontidae; genus Heterodontus; species Heterodontus francisci. Next base: position 25,251,461 of record NC_090403.1, on the reverse strand, counting down.
GGTTTTTTTCAAAACAGCTGCCGGGAAGATAGTCTCATCTCTACTCTCTCGCACAAAACCCTGACAATATTTGTTGTTATCCAATTCTGCTAGTGTCATAAATTAGAGTCCACAGATGGTCGACATAGCTGAGCAGATTATGAGAGATCAAGACAGTGCGGGAGGGGTGAAGAGTTAGTAGCAATCAATGAAGATAAGGCAAGAAGAATGTAAGAGGAATTAATATTAGGCGTTCCTCAATGGCTCAGTTGTAAAATGCATTGCCTGATGTTCTGCAGAGCCATACAGATCAGGACGGCTCCGTGTGCTGGGCCATGCTAGCTTCTCCCTGCCTTGGGCAAAGTGGGGAAGCTTTAACCCACTTCAACCATCCCTGGACTAGGAAAAGGAATGTGGAAGTCGAGTGATGACGTCTACATCATCAGCTATGATGCCCTCCTCCCCAACCAGTAACCAATGTCAGTATATCACTGCCAAAACTCACACAGAAAGAATAACGGCTTGGGTGATGTCCTGAAAAATTGTCAGCACCCATTAAATTCTACCCGTTCAGCTGGGAGAAGGGGGAGAAAAGGGGAAAGAAAATGGGAGAGAGGTGGCAGGGGAAGATGAGAAAAAACCCAGGCCTCAATAGTCGGACAGATAATGAGGGCATTGCAGAGACAGTTAAACAGTCAAGAGAACAAAGATATAGAAAGTGGCACAGATCCTCAGAGAATATAAATAGTGTGAGGCAGTGTTCAAAAAAAACAGTGAACAAGGAGCCAGGAAACAGAAAAAAAAAGAGAAGCAATAAAAAAAAGTTGTGAAACAAAGAAGCAGAATTTATTTTTAAAAATAAATTCCAGCTTACATGCACACACCAGCCTAAAGCCTATTCCTTTTGGAATCACTCTATCGCATGAAGAAAAGCAGAGCTCCCCTCACATTTCACAACATAAGTATGCTTTGTCAATATTCAAATAAATTGTGTCCACCTTAAGGGTCCGTGTAGCATCTCCAATTGGATGACAGTGAAGGACTCAATAATGAGTATGTTTCAGCACTGACCTTCCCCAATGCTTCAGTGGGTTTACACAGGGAGTAGCCTAGCCACACAGACCAGGATGGTGCTAGGTTTAATTGCTGCTCTGTGCTAGGGTAGCAGATCTCAGTAGGGGTGGAGGTAGCAGACCTTTAATAATATCAGCGAACATGGGGGCTAGGAAGGGAAGTTGGGTGGTCAGCAGTTTGATGGGAATAGTGTTGAGGGAGCAGGAGGCAGATCTTATGGACAAGTTGAACACGGAGAGGGTATAAGGGGAGACAGGAGAAAAACTAGAGAAATTGCAAGTTCAGGACTAGGGCAGGGGAAACCTTGGGTGGAGATTTGGTCCAGTGAGCTAAGGGAAGGGAGGGATGTGACAGAGGCACATCAATCGCAGTAACAAAGCAATCTATGAGTTCTTCGCACTTGTTGGGAGGTGAGGAGGCAGAGGAAAGAGAGGCTGAAGATGATTTGTAACGAAGAGAAACCAGGGGTTATATTTGCAATTCAGGACAATCCTAGAATAGTGAGTATTTTGGCAGGGGGAGAGCAGATCTGATAGTGCTTTATATGGTCCAGCCAAATCTGCCAATAAATGCTTAAATCAGTTGTCTGCCATGACCCAAGATTACCCAGTCTCTTATCTTGGCTAAATCCCTTCTCTATCATCCTGGTGAATAATCACTAGATCCAACATGATATTCCAAATGAAATCTGTTCAAAAACCTACTGTTTTTCTATTCTATTCACCTCTTGATGAAACCCAGCATTCTATGAGCAATTTTAATCTGCCTTTGTACCCAATAGCCACCCAAGTTAGATTAAAATCGGCTGTGGCTCAGTTGGTAGCACTCTCACTACTGCGTTAGAAGGTTGTGGGTTCAAGTCCACTCCAGAGATTTAGACACAAAAATTCAGGCTGACACTCAAGTGCAAAACTGTTAAACTGAGGGTCTGTCTGCTCTTTCAAGTGGGCTGTCTCAAGTTCCATAACAGGAGTTATCCCTGATGCCTTGGGCAATATGTATCCCTCAAAGAAAATCACAAAGACAGATTGCCTGTTCATTAGCACATTGCTGTTTGTGGAACCTTGCTGTGTGCAAATCGGCTGCCATGTCTCCTACATTATAACAGTGATTACACTTCAGAAGTACTTCTTTAGGATGTCCTGAGACCATGAAAGGTGCTAAATAAATGCAAGTCTTTCCCAAATCCATTCATCTGTATGTTAGTCAACTTTCACTCCTCCTGGTGCTTCTGCATTTAAACTGCACGGTCATCTAATATTTTGCATCCAAACTCCACAGTGTAAAAAGAATATAGAAGCAGTGGAATAAGTACCAAAAAGATTTAGAAGAATGGTACCAGAACTGGGAGATTACAGCTATCAGCAAAGATTGGACAGGTTGGGAATTCTTTCTTCAGAAAAGACTTAGAGGTGACCTGATCAAGGTCCTTAAAATTCTGAATGGGTTGGACTGACATGGAGAGAATGTTTCCACTTGTAGGAGAATCCAAAACTAGGAACCAGAAACATATGATAGTTGACAAATCCAATAGGCAATTATGGAGAAATTTCTTTACTCAGAGTGGTTAGAATGTGGAACTCGCCACCACAGAAAGTGGTTGATGTAAATAGCTTAGATGCTTTCAAAAGGAAATATGCTGAAAGATGGAGATAAGGTAGACGCAATAGGATGAGTGTGGGGTATAAACAACACCACAGACTAGTTGGGTTTAATGGGCTGTTCCTCTGCTGTACAATCTCTCTGCTGTAGAGTGTTTGTTTATGTTCTGTCCTGCTTACAATTGGCTTCAGCATCATGAAATACGGAGGGAGGTGGGGGGATGGAAATTAGCCAGTGTTTTGGGTCCTGATTGCTATTGGTTGATCCTTTGCAGCATTGTACCTATGGGAACAGGACTAGAGTTGAATATGATGTCCACTAGGGGTGAATACCAACAATTACTGCCAAGGCTCAGTCATGGCCATGGAACACACAGCACCATGGCCCAAGCAATGAGGCAACGCTTATAGAGAGGAGAAAATTGGTGACAATTTTTTAAAAAATTGTTGTCACTCAGACTACAGAATGTAATTTAAAATTAAATGGCCTACATTTGTTCCTGGTCCATCAATGCTTCAATTTAAATTTCTTAGCCTTGTGTTCAAACCCCTCCATGGCCTTGCCCCCCTCTAACTCTGCAACCACCTTGAGTGCTACAACCCTCATAGAACTCTGCATTTCTCCAACTCTGGTCTCTTCTGCATTCCTCATTTCCTTCGCCCCACCACTGATGGCCGTGCCTTCAACCATCTCGGCCCTACACTCTTAAATTCCCTCAGCAAACCTTTCCTCCTGTCTCTCCTCCTTTAAAATGCTCCTTAAAACCTACCTCTTTGACCATGTGCTTAGTCATTTGTCCTAATGACATCTTCTTTGGCTTTGTGTCAATTTTTGATTGATAATGTTCCTGTGAGCATTGGGGCATTCTTCGACATTAAAAGGCGCTATATAAATGCAAAATTGCCTATGATTTGTTATTGTTTTGGTTAAATACTCAACTTTAACTTTTTTTTTGTTACCCATTACTGAAAGGACCATAGTGAACCCCTTTGTATTACAGACAATGAAATGATGAACCCATTTATAAAGAAGAGGTTTACTGTTTCATTCCATTCAATGCAGAAGATATCTTCCCCATGTACTGGTTCCCTTAAAAAAAGGACTACTGCTCCTGTTGGACAGCACAGGCGTGCAAGGGTTCTACTCATTTTGAAAGTCTGCTGACGTTAGTATTAAACACAGTTGCTGGTGCAGTTTTTCAGTTAAAAAGGTGACAAAACCATTTTTAAAAAGGTGATTTGAACCTATGCTGAACAAATACCCAGCAAGGTTTAGAGATATTGAGGGTGGGGAAAACAGTGCTGGGTGTGTCACTGGATGTGGTAAAGCAAACAAATCAAAAAGAGAATCAGCTAAGAAGAAACTGTTAATGAAACAAACCGAAACTCCAGCAGGGTTTTTAAAAAATTCTCAACAGTTAAGCTACTCATTTAATATTATCACAGTATCCTTTAACCCTTTGAGAAATCATACACCAGAGCTTCATCTGGTTATTCTTAGGGTAACTCATACATGTTTCTCACAAGGCCAGATGTCACACTGTCTTACAGATGCATTCTTAAAATGCTAGCAGCTTCTGACCTGTAGTCTGAAACTGACAGGCATATGCCTATCTGCAAAGTTCCCCTTCCTGATAGCACTGTCTGGCCCGAGCTTCTGCTAATTTTAACAGACTTTGTGTCCTTAAAAGGGACACAGCTTCATAGTAGCATTATGGATTGCAGGTATAACATTCCAGATATAAAGCGACATATCATCCAACACCTGAAACTTAGTTATAGCTGCCCAGCGAATTATCTGAGCAGGTTACAACCAACTGTAATTACCTCAATTTGCCTAGACTTTTGGCCTTAAAAGGAAGGCCAAGTCAGCAACCAAACATCAAAACCATTCTCCAGGCCTCAGGTTACCAGTTTTGAATTAACTGCATGCAGTTCTCCATTCCAAACTCAAATCACTCACTATTACACATCTATAAATATTTCCTGGCATTTATGGCTGTAGGAAAAACTTGCATTTGTATCGTGCCTCTCACAACCTCAGGACATCCCAAAATGCATTACCTTCAATTAAGTAATTTTGAAGTGTAGTCACTGTTGCAATGTAGGAAAGATAGTGGCCAATCTGTGCACAGCAAGCTCCCACAAACAGCAGTGATGTTAAGGACCAGATAATCTGTCCTTTTAGGTGTTTGCTGCGAGATAAATATTGGTCAGGACAATTACCAAGTCAGGTTTCATTTGCAGACCTGAGCCAGCCTTTACCGGTGTGTTCCTGCCTCCAGGCCATTTTAGAACATGCCGATTCGGAGGGGGCAACGGCTACCCGCTCACAAGTGGAGGGCAACCAATTAGGCACCATTAAGGCCACACTGCTGAAGCCAACTGCAATTTTCCAGTCAGGATGTGAGCCCCTGCAGAGACCGAAACATGGACCAGGGATGGAGGTGGCCGCCTGGCGGCAGACTGTGGGAGGGGGTGGGGGCCCATCACTCCACCTACCATTTTACCCCCGCCCCCTGTGGCCACGATTGTGAGATGGCTGCAGCTGCAGGCCGTCCTGAAGAGGGGCTCCCTCTGCACAATGACAGCCAGCCAGCTGTGACCAATTTTAATCTCACCTTTTTAAATAAAGTCTTCAGAGGGCAATTCCATCTTGAGCCCCGCCCCCCCCCCCCCCCCCCCTCCCACCCTACATAAAAAACAACAGCTTCCACCTCTGACAATGGGGCTGCTGATCACTTAGGGCTGGTGGGTCTCTGATTGCTCCTCCAGCCTCGGCAGCCTGTCTGCCATCCTTAATTGGATGGCCAGTTCTCTCCCTGGCCACTAATTCTCCAACATGTCAAAAATCGTGTCGGCCATCGGACCCAGAAATGAGCCCGATGTTGGGGTCCTGACCCCAGATTTAAATCCTGCCCAAGAGTTCAGAGTGCAACCAGTGAACCAAGACTGACACCACAATGTCCAAAAATGTGCATAACTGGAAATTTAAAGAAATCAGTCAATGCCCTTTAAAATATAGTATAAAACATTTTTTTAAAATTGAAACTTCATGGCTCGACTGCCTCAACAAACTGATAGTACTTTTTTTACAAAACCATTCTATCACCTTTCTAGCCCAGTAGACCCCAAACCTGTTGACTATTACCAAACTCTTACCTTCTTTCAGCCCTAATCTGTTTTCCACCAGCCTCTGAAACAAATCAAGTCTCTGCAGTCCTATCTCATTCCCTGCTTTCTCAATTTAAGTGGATGGCTGCTATTTCTATCTGGCCCCACAACCTGAAACAATCTATCCACTGGAATATTGTTGATGTCCTGAATAATTTTCACAACCCGAATCAGAACTCCCTCCAAGTCTCCACCTCTCTAACTAATACAAATCCAAAGCACCAAGTCTATCTTCACAGTTCCATGCACATGGGCCCGGGACCATACTTGTTGCTCTTTTCTATCCCTTCTCTATAGCCACAATGTCTTTCGCGAGTTGGGTGACCAAAAGCATTCCTAATACCCCAAACGAGATCTCACTAAAGGCCATGTGTAACCCTGTCATGTGGCCCTAGTTTTAAGCAGGAAATATGCTCAGGATCTTGTTCATTTTGCCCTCTTGACATTAATCTTTGTTTCAATTCCCAGAAGCTGTGGATCCTGACAGTGCTAGTTTCATCTGCGAAATAGTTTCCCTTTACCTTTCTGTCTTGTCTCGTTATTTTCAATTTTATTTTAGTTCCAAGGTCCGGAATTGTCAGTCATACCACTGGCATCGATCCTCACCAGCAACGAGCTGGGGCTAGAGAATCAAGGCTATGTATGACATTGTGGCTTTATCTCTGACCCATGCTCAGAATCCTACAATTTCGCACCGATAATCTTCCTAAGATACCTAGTCACAAATTTAGTCTTGTTAATAAACTACCGTTATTAACACTGATCCTTACAACAGTGCCAACGATTCAAGTCGCAATTGGTCTTTTTTTGTCACTCACTGGGCTGAACACAATGGTCACAGAAGACACAATGGCACATCATCCCAGTCCCATTAGCTTTGCAATTTTTCGAGTGTGAAATTGGTCTGACACCCAAGGTCCCTGCAATGAGTTTCATACTGGAGCACTTCACAGCACAGCTTTTAAATTAATTCTGGAATTTAACCTGATCTACCGGCTGCAGTATAAATCGGTGATCCTTTTTACAAATAATATTTTCCTCTACGTCTCTCCAAAATAGAGTTGCTCTTGATGGCCTATATTTTTAAAGGCATCAGCACCCCTCCAATACCACATGCAAAGAGGCCATTCTTCATCTGTGAACCTAGGCAGCAAGCATTTGGAGGGAAGGAAGTGGAGGGTCATCACAGACAAACCTAATTCATTCGAATTCATAAATTCATTGTCAAAGCAGGTGTGACCGAATAGTGATCAGGTGCAGGAACATAAGAAGGAAGGAAAGAAGGGGTGGGAGGAGCGAAGGGGTGTGGGGGAGGGAGGGGAGGAGAGTGGGGGTGGAGAGGTGGAGAAGGGTGTGAAGAAATAAGCCAGTGTTGCCACTCCTGATCACTATCCAGGGACCCTCACTGGACGTGGACATGTGTGGATGTCAAATGAAGACATCTAGAGCTGGCTCAACGTGTCTTCCACAGCTAAGTGGACAATCAATGCACTGATTGGGCTCCCACAATGGTCAATGTCCCTGACAAACATTAACGGCTGTGGAGGAGAGAAATCATTCATTCTAAAGATAATAGCCTTCGGATAATGCATCAGGTAAAAGCCCAGAGGGCGATAAGGGGAAGGAGAGAATTCCAATTGACCACTCAATTTTGTTTATTCTTTCCTGGCCAATTTCCTTCCTCCCCTCTCAGGAAGGAGGGAATGGGGGTAAGAGATTTCCTCGTTACTTTGAGTTAATGACATTGCAAATATAATAGGAAGATTTAAGAAAGGTTTACGATTTTACTACAAAGAGCGGTCCAATGAAATTGTCTCACTATGTTTAGAATACCGCTGAAATACAACAACCAGAGAGAATCTTATTCCACTGATGCACCTGCCAGTACCTTGTGCGAGTGGTCATTATTCATGCGAGTCTTGAAAGTGTGCAGGATATTTGACTGTGGGAGCTATCACAGTTAAGCCCAATCCTGTTGTTACGACCAGATGAGAAAGGGGTCAAGAGGTCCTTCTCAGCCTTCACCTGGTCTTACCCTAACAAGGTATAATTTTAAACACACCATGTTTTTAGCTCTCCCTTCGTGAATCCTTGTTCACCGCTTTCCAATTATAAGGCAAAGAAACCAGCACAAACAGATTTTCTTAGGTTTAAAGAAGAAAGGTTGAAATTTATTAAACTTAAACTCTAATTTGGTTAGTGCCTATGCTAGCATGCATACGCAATACACACATGCAGATAGAGACAGAACAGAGCAGAAGGAATAAAGTGGAAAAGTTTGAGGCCATCTTTGAAGAGTGTTTTTGTTACGGTTCATCGAGCTCACTGTAGAGTCCTTGATCGTAGGTAGATCTTGCTTTTCATTGGAGCCCAGTATTCTTCTTAAACCTTGTTCGCTGTAGGAGACTTTTCTCTCTTGGGATTCATGTGTCTTCAGTGGATTAAGAGTTCCGTGAGAAAGAGATGGGAGCAGACAGGAGAGGCTGTGGCAAGCCAGCCAGGAGAGGTCTTTTCAGTCCAGGAGCAAACAGGCACTCGAGTTCAAACAGTTTGTACCATTCAGAAAACCCAGGCTGCCAAGCAGGTTAGTCATGTGACTAACTGGTCTGACCACATCTTGGCTCTGTGGATTGTATAATCTTAGCAGGGCCTGGAATGCGCTTCCCTGCCTTCAATGTCTGGTGCTCAAAGTTCATTGTGGGTTAAATGGATAAGGGAAGTAACCTCTCTTGTCCCTATTGGTATGTAAACATCTTGGAGCCAAGTGGCTGGCAGCCCTTGTAACAAGCCTTCTCTTCTTCACAGAAACAATTTGAAATTTAATGCCCATATAGTGGAATTAATATGCCTCATTCTTGGAGGTGGGGGTCTACCATGACACTGTCCTCACACAAGGTTCCCAGAAAGGGTCACTGCACCGTGACAAGATGGGGGCACCTTGGGATTATTTTTCCCCTTCCTAATGTGGGAGAAGTGGGGGAAAATGGTATTTGTACTTTCCTACTACCGCCCAGTTTGAGGTTAACTAGCTCAGCACAGATTGGGCACCTTCCTAGTCTCCATAGCTCAGCTGCTAACTATGCAACGTTGATCAGTTTGGGAGTTTTACATGCCTCTGTAGGCATAGAATACCCACTCACAAAGTACTGTTGTTGGCAGTGTGGTACCGGTGACAAAGCAGTAAAAGGTCACCAGCAGCAAGGCTCTCACCTCATACAGGCCAATAATGCCATTTGTACATTGCTTTGCCAGATGGACTTCATTTCCATGCTTTCCCTGCTCACTGCCTGACATCAGAGAAGGTCCAAGCCCAGAATCAAAGTTGTAAGCACATGCCTGATGGCTTTACAACTGAGTTTACAACTTCTGACCATGTGAGACTGTAGCAATGATTTCAACATGGAACATCAGCAGTCCTTCCATATTCCAGAGCCATTAGAAGACCAGGTATTGAAACTACCTGGTGTTTCTCACTTAAGTTCACTTAGTTGCCTCAGATGATTATGTACACCATGGCACAGTGCAGTCTGTACCCACGCTGTCCACTCATTGAGGCTGAAGGAAGTTGTGAGAGAACAAGCAGTGTTCATAGAATCAGAATTTTACAGAATCAGAATTTTATAGAATCAGAATTTTATAGCACCGGTTTCCCATTCAGCCCAACTCACCTGCATTAGCTCTCTGACTGAGCTAGAGAGAAAAATAGAAAGAAAAACTTGCATTTATATCGTGCCTTTCATGACCTCAGGGTGTCCAAGGCACTTTACAGCCAATTAAATACTTTTGAAGTGTAGTCACAGTTGTAATGTAGGAAAAGCAGCAGCCTTTGCACACAGCAAGCTCCGACAAATAGCAATGTCATAAGACCATTTGTTTTGTTGATTGAGGGGTAAATATTGGCCAAGACACCAGGGAGAATTCCCCTGCTCCTATTCAAAATAGTGCCATGGGTTCTTCTACATTCACCTGGGAGGCAGACTGGGCCTCAGTTTAACATCTCATCTGAAAGATAGCTGTTCCCATTCACTTAATTCCATTCCCCTACCCTTTCCCCATACACTTTTAATATTTTCTTCAAATAAGAACATAAGAAATAGGAGAAGGAGTAGACCATACGGCCTGTCGGACCTGCTCCACCATTCAATATGATCATGGTTGATCTTCTGCCTCAACTCCACTTTCCCACCCACTCCCCATATCCCTTGATTTCCTGAGAGACCAAAAATCTGTCTAGCTCAGCCTTAAATATATTCAACAATAGAGCATTCACAACCCTCTGGGGTAGAGAATTCCAAAGATTCACAACCCTCTGAGTGATGAAATTTCTCATCTCAGTCCTAAATGATCGAACCCTTATCCTCAGACCCTGTCCCCTGTTCTAGATTCCCCAGCCAGGGAAACAACCTCTGTGTCTACCCCGTCGAGCCCCTTCAGAATCTTGCATTTTTCAATGAGATCACCTCCCATTCTTCTAAACTCCTATAGACCTAATTTATTTAGCCTCTCATCATCGGACAACCCTCTCATCCCAGAAACCAATCCAGTGAACCTTTGTTCTACTGCCTCCAATGCAAGTACATCCTTCCTTAGATATGAAAACGAAAACTGTGCAAATATTTATCCACTTCCACTTTAAAGGTTATTGCAGATTCTGCTTCCACAACTGGGCAGTAACCTGCCGAACTGGATTGCCCGCTGAAATTCCATATAATTGAAATCAATGGATTACCCCCACTGTTTCTGGTAGGCATTCCTTGCCCAGCACACAAACTGAAACTGTAAAAAGGGCTCCAGTGTGAGGTGGCCTCTACGAACCAAACTGATTCATTCCCATTCCATCAAATCACTTCAACATCTTGAAAAACTGTGGGCCTGAAATTCTGAAATCAGTTGGCAGAGCTACCTGTAGACATCTAGTGGATGTATTCAAGCATGTGCATTTCAATCTTCTATTCCATTTGTGCCCAAAACAAATGCAACAATTAGCACCAATCTCTCACAGAATCACAGAATTGTTACAGCGCAGAAGGAGGCCATTCAGCCCATCATGTCGGCATTGGCTCTCCCAATGAGCATTTCACCTAGTGCCACTCCCCTGCCTTCTCCCTGTAACCCTGCACATCCTTCCTGTTCATATAACAGTCTAATTCACTTTTGAATGCTTCAATTGAACCTGCCTCCACCACACTCTCAGGCAGTGCATTCCAGACCTTAACTACTCGCTGCGTGAAAAAGTTTTTCCTCAGGTTGCTGATACAAATGTTCTGTTTGCTGACTGCCAGAAAGTAGACTGGTCAGCTCTGTACTTCATAAAAATAGGCTTCCCGTCAAGGATTGGCTGTCACAATAGGGAGCCCATCTGCCCAACACGCTAACACATTGCATTTGGAGTTTCTTTGGTTACTCTTGTCCCAGATACAATCAGTATGCTTCACTTCTTTTTTTTCTTATTCATTCAAGGGATGTGGGCGTTGGTGGCCAGGCCACCATTTATTGCCCATCCCTAATCGCCCTTGAGGTGGTGGTGGTGGTGAGCTGCCTTCTTGAACTGCTCCAGTCCATATGAGGTAGGTACAGCCACAGTGCTGTTAGGAAGGGAGTTCCAGGATTTTGACCCAGCGACAGTGAAGGAACGGCGATATAGCTCCAAGTCAGGATGGTGTGTGACTTGGAGGGGAACTTGCAGGTGGTGGTGTTCCCATGCATTTGCTGCCCTTGTCCTTCTAGGTGGTAGAGGTCGCAGGTTTGGAAGGTGCTGCCTAAGGAGACTTGGTGCATTGCTGCAGTGCATCTTGTAGATGGTACACACTGCTGCCAGTGTCCGTCGGTGAAGGAGGGAGTGAATGTTGAGGGTGGTGGATGGGGTGCCAATGAGGCGGGTTGCTTTGTCCTGAAAGGTGTCGAGCTTCATGAGCGTTGTTGGAGCTGCACCCATCGAGGCAAGTGGAGAGTATTCCATCACACTCCTGACTTGTGCCTTGTAGATGGTGGACAGGCTTTGGGGAGTCAGGAGGTGAGTTTACTCGCCACAGGATTCCTAGCCTTTGACCTGCTCTTGTAGCCACGGTATTTATGTGGCTACTCCAGTTCAGTTTTTGGTCAATGGTAGCCCCTATGATGTTGATAGAGGGGGATTCAGCCATTGAATGACAAGGGGAGATGGTTAGATTCTCTCTTGTTGGAGATGGTCATTGCCTGGCACTTGTGTGGCGCGAATGTTACTTGCCACTTATCAGCCCAAGCCTGGATATTGTCCAGGTCTTCCTGCATTTCTACACGTACTGCTTCAGTATCTGAGGAGTCACGAATGGTGCTGAACATTGTGCAATCATCCACGAACATCCCCACTTCTGACCTTATGATTGAAGGAAGGTCATTGATGAAACAGCTGAAGATGGTTGGGCCTAGGACACTACCCTGAGGAACTCCTGCAGTGATGTCCTGGAGCTCAGAAGATCGACTTCCAATAAATACAACCATCTTCCTTTGCACTAGGTATGACTCCAACCAGCGGAGAGTTTTCCCCCCGATTCCCATTGACTTCAGTTTTGCTAGGGCTCCTTGATGCCATACTCGGTCAAATGCTGCCTTGATGTCAAGGGCAGTCACTCTCACCTCACCTCGAGTTCAGTTCTTTTGTCCATGTTTGAACCAAGGCTGTAATGAGGTCAGGAGCTGAGTGGCCCTGGCGGAACCCAAACTGAGTATCACTGAGCAGGTTATTGCTCAGCAAGTGCTGCTTGATGGCAATATTGATGACACCTTCCATCACTTTACTGATGATTGAGAGTAGACTGATGGGGTGGTAATTGGCCAGGTTGGACTTGTCCTGCTTTTTGTGTACAGGACATACCTGGGCAATTTTCCACATTGCCGGGTAGATGCCAGTGTTCTAGCTATACTGGAACAGCTTGGCTACAGGCGCGGGAAGTTCTGGAGCACAGGTCTTCAGTACTATTGCCGGAATATTGTAAGGGCCCATAGCCTTTGCAGTATCTAGTGCCTTCAGTCGTTTCTTGATATCACGCGGAGTGAATTGAATTGGCTGAAGTCTGGCATCTGTGATGCTGGGGACTTCAGGAGGAGGCCGAGATGGATCATCAACTTGGCACTTCTGGCTGAAGATTGTTGCAAATGCTTCAGCCTTATCTTTCGCACTGATGTGCTGGGCTCCCCCATCATTGAGGATGGGGATATTTGCGGAGCCACCTCCTCCAGTCAGTTGTTTAATTGTCCACCACCATTCATGACTGGATGTGGCAGGACTGCAGAGCTTAGATCTGATCCGTTGGTGATGGGATCGCTTAGCTCTGTCCATCACATGCTGCTTACGCAGTTTGGCATGCTCTGTTGTAGCTTCACCAGGTTGACACCTCATTTTGAGGTATGCCTGGTGCTGCTCCTGGCACGCCCTCCGGCACTCTTCATTGAACCAGGGTTGGTCTCCTGACTTGATGGTAATGGTAGAGTGGGGGACATGCCGGGCCATGAGGTCACAGATTGTGGTTGAGTACAATTTTGCTGCTGCTGATGGCCCACAGCGCCTCATGGATGTACAGTTTTGCATTGTTAGATCTGTTCGAAATCTATCCCATTTAGCACGGTGATAGTGCCACACAACACGATGGAGGATGTCCTCAATGTGAAGGCGGGACTTCGTCTCCAGAAGGACTGTGCGGTGGTCACTCCTACCAATACTGTCTGACTGGCTGTCCTTCTCCACAGTTATCCTGCCACCAGTTTTTTTTTAATTATTATTATTGAGTAACTTGAGCAAGGCTCCCATGAGAGCTCAGCAGATTTAGCTGGTGAGTGGCAAAACATGCAGATCAGCAGGAGTCCCAGGTTTGACCCAGTCACAGCCGAGTTAGCTGATCCGAGTTGGACATGGCTGGGGAGATGCAATTGGCCCCGTGATCCAAGAGTTAGGGAAAGGCTAGAACAAACTCAGACAAGATTTCTGCTCCTGGTTGTTATCTAGAGATTACTGTGGGAAGCTCAAATGTGCAAGTCGAATGAAAAAAGGTCTGGGCTCAACTATGATGCACCCTGTGAGTGCGTAGCGTGTCAATGTTCCCTGTTGAGACTCTCACACTTGCACTGAAGTTGACACAGATCTTGGGCAATAATGCTAAGGGAGCCAAGACATTTTACAGTTTTGAGACTTTGGGAAAGAATGAGTTTCAGTGGGTCTTGTATTTACTTAGGAGACTTCCAGCATAATTCTAACTACAGAGGAGGGCAACATTATAACAGCTCATCTTCTGTTGAAGCCCTCATTCATGCCTTTGTTACCTCTGGACTCGACTATTCCAATGCTCTCCAAACCACAGCCTCCTTCAGTTTGTGTTGCAGCAGATAATCATCAGGAGGAGGAGGAGGAGACAGATTTATAAATGCAGCAAAAGCTTAGAGAATTGCCTGGTCACAATCTAAAATAAAAACAGAAGGCCTGGAAAGGCACAACAGGCCACACGGTATCCAAAAGAAAAAAGGTTCATGTTTGAGGTGGAACCATTCTGGCTAACTCGTCTCTCTATTTCATCTGTTCACTGGCCTGCAGTATGTGGGTAGCATTTTCTGCTCTCAGTTAATTCCAGTGCTCACAGTTTTACCCAGGCTCGCTAGATGTTTCACGATCCTGGTTGAAATGACTCATGTGGATGTCACTTTGCAATGGGCTAAAAGGCAGCACTTTGCTCATAAAGAGATGGACTTGCAACACAAGATAGTAGCTGCACAGAAGCAATATGCAAATCGAAGAAAGAGCAGGAAAGCGCTAGATTCAGTACGTGGCCCATGTTATCCAATCAGACAAGGCAACTTTATCATTGCAAAAGGCCCAGAAAGCCACTAACTGATAATTTGGCAGTTTGAATGCTCACTGATTCACATTAGCATCTGTTTATATTGTGTTGTACCCAAGTTAATAAGTCTGTACTAATTTGCTGCTGTGATCACTCCTAGCCCTTTGAGTTTTTGTCATCCAGTGAATTAATTAATTGAAAACTGCAGTTTGTTAACCAAAATTTCAATACAACGAGTCAATCTCAAGATATCAACATAACTATTCGATCTCCTGTAGCTTTGCTCACAGAGAATTAAGTCCAAGCCCTAGAAATTCAGGTTTTACATTCAGGTAAATTACTTACCTTCTTGGTTGCCAGGCAATACCTAGGGTTGGTTTCCCCGAGTGCAACCCTCACA
Organism: Heterodontus francisci; assembly: GCF_036365525.1. Taxonomy (NCBI): domain Eukaryota; kingdom Metazoa; phylum Chordata; class Chondrichthyes; order Heterodontiformes; family Heterodontidae; genus Heterodontus; species Heterodontus francisci. The sequence continues at coordinate 25,236,426 of NC_090403.1, read as the reverse complement.
GGTGCTGGCTGACTTGGGGCAAACCAGTATTAGGGAGGGAATATCAAGCATTAGGTCCCTTATTTGCATATGTGAAACACCTAATGCCTGCTTCAGGTGTGGATAAAGAATGCCTATTTTTTTCCTTTCCCAATATGGCAGGTATGTGTGTGCGTTTCCTGCCCACCAATCTGTCTAAATGTATAAACCAAAGAGTAGCCTAAAGGTGAATTGACAGTACCAGGGCTGGGGATACTAGACCAGGGCATGTGGATAAAATTCAGTCTCCATTTTAAAGCGATGCATTCTGTCATTCATAATGTTGCAGACTGGCACATTCCAAGGTCCAGGATTACGTGCTGAGGGACGCACTAAAGCTTGGGGCAGCCGCAGCAAAGGCCCAATGAGGAAAGACCACAGTGTAAGGTCCCCCCACCAAGCTGAACTGAGGGGCTGGATCCATGGGAAACCCCTCGAACTGTATCGGGAAAATTTTCAGTTGCTGTAAAATGTAAAAATGTAATAGGCATGACAAATGTGAAATGGAAGGGTTGTGAGGCAACTCATGATTGTAATGAAGCAAACGGACCTCCTTTGCACTGTTTGTATTTTTTGACTTGGTGCGGTTTGAAACTGGTAATGTAATTTTTACAGATTTTTATGAATAAAGTATATTTTGGAAATTAAAAAAAAAAATTCTGTCATTCATAAGTAACAGTATTTTTGAATAGTTAAATAACATAACTTATATCAGCCTTAGAAGCAGGGTTGGGCACAAATAAGTGTGTCTCTGCAGTACAGACCGGGAGACACAAAACATTGTCAGTTTCCATTACATATGGAAAGAAAGAAAGAAAGAAAGAAAGAAAGAAAGAAAGAAAGAAAGAAAGAAAGAAAGAAAGAAAGAAAGAAAGAAAGAAAGAAAGAAAGAAAGAAAGAAAAGAAAGAAAGAAAGAAAGAAAGAAAGAAAGAAAGAAAGAAAGAAAGAAAGAAAGAAAGAAAGAAAGAAAGAAAGAAAGAAAGAAAGAAAGAAAGAAAGAAAGAAAGAAAGAAAGAAAAGAAAAGAAAAGAAAGAAAGAAAGAAAGAAAGAAAGAAAGAAAGAAAGAAAGAAAGAAAGAAAGAAAGAAAGAAAGAGAGAGAAAGAGAGAAAGAAAGAAAGAGAGAAAGAGAGAAAGAAAGAAAGAAAGAAAGAAAGAAAGAAAGAAAGAAAGAGAGAAAGAAAGAAAAGAAAGAAAAGAAAGAAAAGAAAGAAAGAGAGAAAGAAAGAAAGAGAGAAAGAAAAAGAAAAAAATACTTGCATTTAAATACCTTTCACGACCTCAGGACATTGCAAAATGATTTATAGACAATTAAGTACTTTTGATACCTCCCTCCTACTATAGACTTTTAAAATCCAAACTTGGCATCTCCTAATTATTGCTTTGCCATTTCCCTAATCTTCACTTCTACTCCTCGACAATAGCAGTGATTCTGCAATATCAAATTTGACTTTCACCAAGGTTCCTCTGTGGAAATATTACTGTAGAATCACTACAGCCCTTCTCTAAAGCATTTTCACTTTGTATTTTTCATCTCAGGCATTAGTCCCTACACCATCATGAGCATAGGTTGCTTTTCATAGAAGGTCTGAAGATCCCTTACTCAAAGCACTTGAACAAGGGTGTTAATAAAACTGCGAATTCAGAGCTGCAATAGAGTAGAAAGAGTTAGCTACAGAACATGGCAACCGAGATGCAATTTTACTAACTCAAGTCATGTGCAGGTGACTTTTTATTTCTCTATCTTGTTAAAAGACACTTTTCAATCGAAGAAACACACCTGAACCAATTAGAGACACTTGGCAATTTGGATCAAGAACTGCGAACCCAAAACTGGGTTCACCCTTCCTCCACCAGCAGAGGACGACGCTGGAAAGTATCATCTTTTTGCTCAGCGTGAAAGCAATCGCTTGCAATTAAAAAGTATCAATGAAAATGCATAGACCCAGTCACATCTCAAGAATTCAAGGCAGACACCTGATTAACGATGACAGGAGTCCTGCTAATTCATTGTTGATAACTATTTATTGGCTAGTTCTCCCACTGTTCCAAAGTTATAATGTGTTCATTAAAAACAAGTGTCTTTTTCTAACACTGTTACTTGTTACTTTGTGTTTTATTAGGTATTGATTTACTCACTCAATCACCTGACAAGATGACTTTAAACTGCGTTATGTACTGTGGAGGTGCTGTCTTTCAGCCGAGATATTAAACTGAGGCCCCATCTGTCCTCTTAGGTGGACATCAAAGATCCCATGGCATTATTTGAAGAAGAGCAGGGGAGTTTGCCCTGATGTCCTGTCCAATATTTATTCTCAACCAACATCACTATTATCTCATCATTATTCCATTGCTGTTTTTGGGACCTTGTTCTGTGCAAATTGCCCTACATTACATCAAAAGTATGTAATTAGCTGTAAAGCACTTTGGGATGTCCCGAGGTCATAGAATTTGCATTTATGTCGCACCTTTTTCTCTTTCTTTCTATAGAGATTAAACCACCAAGTGATGTTGGGCAGTATAATTTTTTTATTCTTTCATGGGATGTGGGCGTCGCTGGCAAGGCCAACATTTGTTGCCCATTCCTAATTGCCCTTGACAACTGAATAGCTTGCTAGGCCATTTCAGAGGGCCGTTAAAAGTCAATCACATTGCTGTGGGTCTGGACTCGCATGTAGGCCAGGCCAGGTAAGTATGGCAAATTTCCTTCCCTAAAGGACAAGCCCTATATGAGCCACACTGTCTGTTCTGAAAGTACATGGTCAGGTTTCCCAATTCCTACCAAAATACTGAGGTTCTGGCAGAAACATCCATAAAAATAGAAATAAACACCAAGCTCAGGGTCTGTCTGTCCCCTTCACCAATACATCACAATCACAAAGTATGTAGTTTACTGGAAAGAGATTGTAAAATGGGGCTGTGTGTGAGGTTCATGTTGTACAGGAATTATTAATAAAGGACCATGAAGAGATGTTTTCACACTAACCTAGAAAAATGTATTAGGAAACAATTTAAGCTTATGTTATCACCTCAGCCCTGGATTTAAAGCCTCTTTTCATCTTGTTTTCTTCTACATTGGAATAGGAATTAGGATTTGTGACTAAATGCACCTCCTGTCTGAAGGAGAGGGGAAATTAGCCAGGGTGCGAGGTCGAGGGGTTCACTCCTGATGGCCACTCAGTGAAACCTCCGAGAAACAGAATGCATCAGGTCCTGGGGTAAGGCAGGATTAGGCATAGTTCTGATGTCCCCAGCAGTCAAGTGGGGGTTGGCGAGGAGTGGGCATTAGAAGAGATCTCTCAGAAGGATCCTGTCATGCCATTTTACAAATACTAATTTTCTCACATGTTGACCACAAATTGGCAGAATGTGTGTCGGCTAGAGTTGGACAACTCCATGAGGTGCTATTGTACTCTCATTAAAATTCAATTTGAATTGGTGTGACATTTATTCAGTCACTTTGCAAAGATAGGCACAAATGCTGTGGCCATTACCTCTCCAACATCAAAATCAAGGACTGTCTTTTAAATCATAGAGGAATGAAGCCTTTTGCCATTTAACCAATCATTGAGTTACAAGCCAATGACAGCAATTTTCCTCATTTAAACACACTCCAGAGGAGCTGAAAACGATTGAGAGGAGACAGGCACCGTTAAACATTATGAGCAAATAAAACCCATACATCGGTGGCACATGAACTATACAATGCAAATCTGAACCATATGCACTAGAACAGTCCTAAGTTTGATCCCTGGACTGGGCTGATTCAGCTGGCAGCGATGCAGGTGCAAAGAATCAGCCAAGGTTTCCGTCGCCATTCAGTATCCAGTGACTCCAAAGACACTTTTACAAAGGGCGTTCATTTTGGAATTCTGTATTGTCGTACACCATCCATATGTTAAAACTGCTCGCTCACAGTTGTGTGACACTGCAGTCTGTTGTTGGGATAAGAGAGACCAGCACGGATACATCAATAACCCACAATCTGCAGTAAGTGCCAATGCAAGAAAGGCTCTATTGGAAAATTAGCATGTTCATATAGAATCAGACTAAGCCAAGGTGCTTCCTCAGCTTCAATGCCTGGCTCACACAGGAAGGCAGGTTCCTTGGGTGAGGTACTAGAGGGCAGTTCATGCCCTGAGCGTCACAACGCCAGAATAGGACAGTGACGTCACTGAACCTGGTAGGGAGAAATAGGAAGAACTTGCACTTATATAGCACCATTCACAACATCAGGGTGTCCCAAAGTGCTTTACAGCCAATGAACTACTTTTACAGTCTAGGGAATGAAACATGCAGCCAATTTACAGACTGCAATGAGATAAATAACAAGATAATCTGCTTTGCTGATGTTGGTCGAGGGATAAATGTTGACCAGGATACCAAGAAAAATCTCCTGCTCTTCTTCAACTAGTGCCATTGAATCTTTTGAAAGAGGCCAGGCAAAGACTTGCTGATGTTAGATGGTGTTGCTGAGAAAGCCTTCAGAACAATGGAAAGACAGGAGTCAGTGCCCTGAGGAGAGAACGGGAGAAAGTTGGAGACAAAAATGCATTTCGGCATTTTATCAATCAAGATACTGTACCTGAGGAGGTCCAAGTCGAAACACAACTGGGGTGGACATCCTGTCAAGAGGCTGTAAAATGGGGCAGACAGGGCCTCGATTTAACATCTCATTTAACAGATAGCACCTCTGACAGTATAGCACTCCCCAGGTAAGACACTGAAGTGTTAGTCTAGATTATATGCTCTGGTTTTTGAACCCTCAACTTCTGATTTAGAGGCAAGAATGCTACCACTGAGCCAATGCCCACACCTAATGCTTGAAGAATTAAACTGTTGATACTTTAGTGGAAACAATGGAGTACGAGATATTGCAGATTGCATCACAGAGCTACAGTCTGACTGCACTTCTAAAGTTTACCACTAAACAAAGTAGAACCAAGATACTAAGCATATGAAAACAATACAGAGGAAAAGACCAGCCAGTTCATCAGACCATAGTGCTATGGTGCAATGCAAGATCATGATTGATCTCTACACTCCCCCTCTCGCCACCCCCCCCCCCCCCCCCCACCGCACCCCCACCACCACCCCATCACCCCCAACAAAACAATCTTCTGCGAGAGGCAAAAAAACAGGGGGAAAGCCTTAAGCCAATTTAGCAAGAAATAAATTCTGGTTAAGTTCCTCTCTGACCCTCAAAAGTGATGAAACAAAGTCCAAGATGCCAAAGTGACTAGGAGACCCCTCCCCGATATCCCACCTACCTTCTATGTATAATACTGCTGGTCATGCTCAATAACTCATTCCATTCCCTTTTGACTGTTTGCAGCAGACCTGCACTCACTACATGTTCTGGCAACTTGTTCAAATACCTGCTGACATCTAACCTAGTTCTTATGTGCAAATCCCCTGATCCTCACCAACTCATCTAACTTAAATAACTTATCCACATTTGCTGTATCTAATACTTTCAGAATCTTAAAAACCTCAAACTCACAATCTGGCTCTGACGAACTTAGAGATTCCAGCAGCTGCTTAACCTGTCTATCCAGGACTCATCCACCTCAACACAGATACCACATTAATCTTTGGCTCTTTTTCATGTCAGACTGGGAAATAAATGGCGATGAGCAAAGGAGGGGCTAGGGCAATGAACAGGGATAGGGCAGAATTAACTCTTCATCATTATGTACTTAGATCTTGTGAGTCAGCATTTTATCAGGGAGGCCTGCACCGTTGGATGTGTTGTCTTGTGGATGAGATGTTAACCCAAGGCCCTATCTGCATGCTCAAGTGGATCTAAAAGATCCCACGGCACAGGTCAAAAAAAAAAGAGCAAAGGGTCCTGGCCAACATTTATCCCTCGTGCAACATTACCAAAAACAGTTGCATTAAATCATTCTTTCATTTGCTATTTGTGGGATCTTGCTGCACAAAAACTGCTTGGCACGTGTCCCTATATAATAAGAATGCCTGCGCTCCATAAAAGTAATTCATTATTTGTAAAGTGCCTAGGGACATCCAGAGGACATAAGGCTCTAAACAAATGCAGGTTTGCTTTTTTTTTGCATCATAAAACTTAAAGCAATCACAATAAAATTCTCCTCATAAATCACCTGTTACTTCTGTTAACTAAGACAGGCTTGCATTTAACACTGCATTGTAGCAGTGACAGACTTACTAGGTTGATGCTGTGGTTCCATCACACTCACCTTTTCTCAGTCTGCTCAAGGTCACTTTGTCAATCCTTGTGCGGAAAGAATGATTAGATTGTGAACAGCCTCGCAGTCCTGAATGGACAGCTGTACTTTGAGAACCACTTTTCATTGCTGCTGCAGATGTACAATTTGCACCAAGGAGTGAGGTGAACAATCAAGCAAAGAAAAGCTCAGTCCGCCCAAAAATACACCTTGCTCCACTCCATCAAGGGAATGCTTCTTTAGATCAATTACTGAACACGGATCTGATAAAACAACAGGCCCAAAAGAGGAGGCCCCCAGGAGAGAGAGGTGCAAATAAACACAGCTAAGATATTCAGCAAAGACCTGGATTGGCTTCTCTCACCTCAAAAGGTGTGGCACTTGAGTACTGCTGTCAGAAATTCTCTCTACTATTTAGAAGGAATCTCCACTAAAAGAATAAAGAAAATAATTTCAGATGCATTTAACATTCGTATGTTAGAAACACATGGTGAGATTTCGGAGCCCTGGATATCAACCCGTATTATTCAATCCCACCCTGGATAATTACAGAATCATACAGCACAGAAAAAAGCCATTCAGACTATGGTGTCTGTGCCAGCTCTTTGAAAGAGCTATCCAATTAATTTCACTCCCCCACTCTTTCCACATAGCCCAGCAATTTTTTTCTCTTTTCAAGTGTATATCCAATTCCCTTATAAAAGTTACTATTGAATCTGCTTCAGACAGTGCATTCCAGTTCATAACAGCTCACAGGTAACAAAACAAAGTTTCCCTAATCTTTTGCCAACTATCTTAAATGTGCGTCCTCTGGTTTTATTCATTCTACTAATAAATCTGACTCCGAAAGAAAATTACACTTCCCAGAGTAGGTGATCGCCTTAACCTTTCACAATCAAAGGTTCATCATATATTTTGTTTAAAAAAAGAATTTATTGAACGTAACATCAATTCACTGACGCTGATTCCCTCATCGGTTGTTCTGGACTCCTGCTGTCTCCTAAAGCTGCTGAATTTCATCCGGACCACAAAGGACAGGCAGGTAACCAATTAAGGAACTAGAGGACAATAAACAGAGAGGGGACAAAATTATATCACGCCAACCTACTTTGTTGAATGATAATTTTCTTTAATCCACTGACTGGAGATCTGAATTTATATTTTTTGAAGAAATTTAAGAGAGAACGGCTAAAAGGATGACTTTACTGGCAGCTTAGGAAGGCCACCTAATTTGCAACACAGATCCCACATTGCAAGGCCTGTGTGGTGGAGACAAAATGGCTGCTCATCCCAGCAAGAACCAAGACCCAGGAGGTTTAAGGGAACTACCTGTTCTTTTTAGCAAGAACAGTAACACTTCTACCATGTTTGAATCACTAGGTGACTGTCATGTGACATGCCCCTCCCCATATGTGATTTTAAGCTTGTGTTTTTTCTACAGCAGCAAGCATAAACTTCTGGACTCTGACACGTGCAGACCCAGGTGGGGGTCACTCTCTCTCTTTCTCCATTTCAGCTTACAAGCTTCAAGCTCTGCCTGTTGACTGACCACCTTTGCATACTCCAGATACAATCATAAACCCCATTGGAGGAAATCATCCGCATCACTGTCTCCAAGAGACCCACCGATCCAGTCATCTACCTCTTCAAACTAAAAGCCTCAGCTCCACTGAATTCAGCTGGAAGCCAGCCGAATCACCAAACTCCACAGATTGTATATCCCTTTTGTCTATGGACTCTAACTCAACCAATCTACCGTTCCACACTCTATAACCTATTTAAGCGTGTATAAACCTCTAGTGTGTGTGTGAGAGAGTGAAAGTTGGCGCGTGCTTTATCATTTTCATTAGTTCGTTTTAGGTACAATAACGTTAACCTCTTTCTTTGTTTAACTCAAGAAAACCTGTCCAGTTGGTTCTTGTTATGATCATAGCAAGTAAGCAATCAAACACCTACTGAATTTGCCAGTACATCCACTTTAATAAAGAATTAAACCTGTTGTGGTCCATCAAGGAGAGGAAAAAGAAGGAAGCCCTTCGATCCCTCCTCACTTGACCGTAACAATTAGCAGTGTTCATAAGTAAGCTCTTGCTCTTCATGAGGTTAGTCCAGTACTAAGGGAGAGTTGCCTTGTTGAAAGCATTGTTATTTGGATAGGAAGTTAAATAATGCCACATCTGCCTGCTCAAAAAGACGGAAAAGATCTGGGGCTTATCAACTATTCATTCTTGATTTGCGAGGCTAAATTCCAACAGTAGCCATGCTATTCAACCATGGAAGACATCTCAGCCAAACTAGATCCTGCTGTTGGTTGATTTCTGTACAAGGCCACATTCCTGTTGTCATCTCTGAAGGTGATCTGGAGCAGCATTGCGAGCCAATACCATTCTTGGCCCTGGAGCATAGAGGACAACTGAGGTATCCCTGCAGCTAAATATTGGCGAACTCACCACACACCAGGGACTGAACATGGGGCCTTTCCGTCTGAGTCAACAGGCTGAATCTTCCTGGTCCTGTGGACAAAGGGTTGATTGGGGCTGGGTGGGGGAGTGGGGGGAGGGGGAAGAGGTGGTGGGATGGCTTCCTGACATAGTCCCGCCTCTGGGACACTTTCCCAGGGGCAGGGTGGGACTAGGGATGGCTAACAGCTTCAGGGAGGCAGGCAGCCAATTAAGGCGATTTAGGCCCCACTCAGGAGCCATTTTGCGATGGCACCTGTATTATCCCACTGTTTCACCCACCTGCACCAAGTGCAGAGCCCAGCAGCTCACTGGAGGCGGCCTCAGGGCAGCAGGCTGGGGAATCATCGGAGCCAGAGGCTCCACGCTCCAAAGATGGGACCGCAGGAATCAAAAGCCGCAACCACGTCTGTCACTACTCCTGCAGAGGGGTTTCCCCTCCAGCCCAATAGCCTTACCAATTTCTGGCCTGGTTATCTGTTGACTTCTCTCCAGGCAACTGTGGGCATCTCTCCCAGTGGGTCTGCTGGCCGGACATCGCTGCAAGCTCTCTGATTGGGCCCCAGCCTCGGGGACCCACCCACCATCCTTAATAGGATGGTGAGTGCGGAGGCCACCTCCCGGAAGGTTGCACCCCCAGCTGCGCTGATGACATGGCTGACTCTGGACCCCCATATGGGCCCAATGTGGGGTCCTGATGCCTGCTAGAAAATTCAGCCCAGCATCTTTATGTCTTTACAACTTAATGATTGAGACCCAATGAAAAATAACTGTTTAACCAATCAAATCTATTTTCTCTTCTCAAACAGGCCATGTACAACATGCACTTTTATGGAATGTGCTTCTATCCACCTAACTTCCCAAAGAAGGTAAACAGTCAACAGGCAAATCATTCAAGATTCTTATTTATGTTTTCCTATGTTCTCATAGATAACCCAAAGTCTGTGCACACACACCAAATGAAACCGAGCAAGAACTCCATGACATTGCCAATCAATCTGCATCAGACACCTCTTATCAGACCAGAAATTCAGAGGCAGGACATGCACTGGCCTACAAACTTTACCATTTAACCCTTTCACCGACACAATATAAGTATTGAAATAACAATCGTAAACTCCAATTAGGCCACTAATGCACAAGACCTAACCCTGAGCCTTAATAAGAGTAGCTCGATCCCCTCTACACCATGACCCATAATCACTACCACCTGCATTGTGGGGGACTAAAATTCCATAGTTATTTGCATAAAATGGTGTTGACTGCCTGATCCAAAATATAACTCTATTTTTAATCAAATATTATATTGAGTGGAATTAGAACAGCCAATTGGAAAAGTATTTCTGCAATTAATATTTTCTATTAAAATATTTGTCAAAGTGCTTGATTTTGCAGTTTTAAAAAACATGCACTTTAGTGATGGCAAATATACTTTAAGATACTGTGTGATGGAAAGGTTAACGGAATCTCCACAATGTATTTGAAAGGGGTAAGAGTCACCTGGTAAATTATCCGAAAACGATCACTTCACACCACACACCTTTTCCATCTGGAGGCTCCAGCAATCAGCCCATGCGTGTCTCATATGTGCACACATTTAATGTAGCAGAATTCTCCTAGTGCTAAATACAGAAATGTGTTGACTACTCAATAGCAAGACACTGCTCAACACTAATAATATGTCCTTCTCCGCTTGCTATTTTCACTGCACCCCAAATGGATCAATTCCTTCCTTATTCAACAAAGACATGTCTCTGTTGCCTATTAGTCTGGTCAGAGCAGTGCTTATGATATTACCTCATGGCAATGCAGAAGGCTTGAAATTATCTGAAGCTGGAACCCCACAGGCACAATTGTAATGGGTTTGTGCAGTATGGCTGCTGCAATGGCTAATATTTAAAGGTGAGGAGAGAGAGAGAGAGAGAAAAAAAGGAGAGAGAGAGAGAAAGATCTGTGGTTGTGTGTAGGAGGGCTAAGGTTATGACAAAGTTCTTGACTCTATTTCAGGATATACAGTTCAAATACCATTGAACACAGTGTCAGGTCTGGCTGAGTCTGGCCCCATCTATAAGCCAACTGCTATAATACAAGAGAGATTTTGATCATTTAAGGATATAGGTTTACAATAAAAACTCTTTCTTTTCCCAAAGGACCAGTTATAGAAGCTTAATGATCCCTCTTATAAATAGTTACTGTACATATATCAACAGCTGATTGAACTGGTCTCCAGTGGATGAGTTAGTTTATCAAGTGAGCAAGTTTAATCTCTGGTCTGCGTCCTCCAGAGAGGTGTGGATCTTGAGGGCAATGAGGCCCTGGAAGGAGACAGATCATCAGAAAAAGAGCAGGAGGAAGTGAGAGAAGAGGAGGAAGAGGAGGCAAAGGGAGATGATGTTGAACAGAGAGATGCCCTTGTTGCACGACGAGGTGGCTTCTTCCGGCCACCCTCTGGGAAGAGGACCTCCCTGCTCCCCCTCACAGCCTCCAACATTAAATCCAGGTTGTCATTGATGAAGTGAGGGGCAGCCCTACTCTGGGTAACAAGCCTCTGACTCCCCTGTGGCTCTCGCTTCCCTCTGCTGCAGTGGAAGGCTTTGGCACAAACTGCAAATCTCTCTCTCAGGACAACCAGCTGCCTCAGTGATGGCTGCCATGGGAGTCTAAATGAGTCCTACACTTCATCTGACCTGCTTCCGTACCCACCTCCACTGGCTCTAAGTGGACCAGAAACCCATTTCCATACCAATTAAGGGCTTCTGCACACAAAAATCTTAACTTTAATCAGTTTCCCCCTGGAGGTGGGTTTCTGACCCAAAAACAAACCCAGCTCATGTTTCCTGCCTCTGTGGTGAAAATTCAGCCCATTGGCTCTGAAGTACTTTGGGACATCCTGAGGATGGGAAAGGTGATATACAAATTTGTGGTGACGCAGTGGTTAGCACCGCAGCCTCACAGTTCCAGTGACCCGGGTTCAGTTCTGGGTACTGCCTGTGCAGAGTTTGCAAGTTCTCCCTGTAACCGCGTGGGTTTCTGTCGGGTGCTCTGGTTTCCTCCCACAGCCAAAGACCTACAGATAGATAGGTAAATTGGCCATTGTAAATTGCCCCTAGTATAGGTAGGTGGTAAGAGAATTGAGGGAAGGTGGGGATGTGGTAGGGAATATGGGATTAATGTAGGATTAGTATAAATGGGTGGTTATCGGCACAGACCCGGTGGGCCGAAGGGCCTGTTTCCGTGCTGTATCATAAAATAAAAATAAATTCTTTTTTCAGATCACCAACACTGGCTTGGTGTTTCAGGAAAATGAGTTCAGTCTCTATTATTCCAAAATTCAATTTTGAATTTAAATTCAGCTGTTTGTATTGTTTTCAAATTAATAGTAAAAAATTATTTTCTCTCACTCAGTTCGGGGTGCATCTGCTGTAGCACCTACAATGGAACTGCATATTGGGCTAGACATATAACACGCCCAGACAAATTTCTGCTGCTTGGAGTCACTTGGGTTGGAAATCGTCGGCAAGCTCAACGCTACTTATTACTCAGTGCTACTTATTACTCAGTGCTACTTATTACTCAGTGCTACTTATTACAAAGTGTAGGGTTGACAATCTCTGATAGCATCACTAGATGGAGACCACAATGATGAGGGAAAGTCGTTTGTGACAAGTAATTGGTCATCACTCAGAAATCAACATTTTCACCACCTACATGACCTTTACGCAAAACTTATAGTACTTGAGCCCCAGTTGCCATGGAAATTTGAGGCTAGGTTACAGACAGACCACATAAAACACTTGTCATCTGATTAAAACCAGCCTGTTCCTTACACACAATGAAGATTGCGATTGCGTGTCTCACACTTTATTCAGTTTAGGCCCTTGAATTTATTATGATCAGTCAGAAGACACTCCACGCTGCCTGGCTGTTCTTATTAGAATGAATTCTTCCTACAGGCCAGCAGAAATATCATTTTATTTCAAACACCCCACTGTCTTCAAACCTAATAATCTTTGCCACTCTTTAAGCTCTACCTGGACACCTGGCAGGTGGGTCACCAGCTCCAAGTCCGCTGCTGAAGTGTTTAGTACCTGGCCTCTAGGACTAATGTAAATACAGCCTGTGTGGATTCACCCTATAATTTTCTATCACTCCTTGTAAGGGAGAACCTCCACCTCAATGCGGAGTCCCCTACGAATGGCCAATTTAAGATCGGGAATGCAATCACATCACAAATGATGGCCCAGCAACAACAACTTATATTTATGTAGCACCTTTAACATACTAAAACATCCCAAGGCGCTTCACAGGAGCATTACAAAGCAAAATATGACACTGAGCCACATAAGGAGATATTAGGGCTGATGACCAAAAGCTTGGTCAAAGAGGCAGATTTTAAGGAGTGAATATTGGAGGAAAATGAGGTAGAGAAGCAGAGAAGTGTTGAGAGGGAATTTCAGAGCTTGGGGCCTAGGCAACTGAAGGTGCAACGACCACTTCTGCAGCAAGTAAAATCAGTAATGCTCAAGAGCCCAAAATTAGAGGTGCACAGATATCTTGGAGGGTAGTTGGACTGGAAGAGATTACAGAGGCGGGGAGACCATGGATGGATTGGAAAACAAGGATGAGAATTTTAAAATCAAGACATTGTTTGACTGGGAGCCACTGTAGGTTAGTGAGCTCAGGGGTGATAGGGGAACGAGACTTAGTGCGAATTAAGACACAGGCAGCAGAGTTTTGGATGATCTAAAGTTTTTGGAGGGTAGAATGTGAGAGACCAGCCAGGAGTGCATTGCAATAGTCAAGTCTAGAGATAACAAAGGCATGAATGAGGGTTTCAGCAGAAGACCTGAGACAGGGGCGAAAGGTCAGGCAATGAGAGAGATGGAAATAGGTGGACTTAGTAACAGCACAAATGAGGTCAGGAGCTCATCTCGGGGTCAAATGTAACACCAGGGTTGTGAACAGACTGGTTTAATCTCAGACTGTTGTCAGGGAGAGGGATGGAGTCGGTAGCTAGAGACGGAGTTTGGAGCAGGGACCGAAAACAATGGCTTCAGTCTTCCCAATATTTAATTGGAGGGAATTTCTGCTCATCCTGTACTGGATGTCGAATAAGCAGCCTGATAATTTAGCAACAGGGGAGGAGTCGAGAAAGGTGGCAGTGAGGTAGAGCTAGGTATCGTCAGCATACATTTGAAAATGAAAACTGTGCTTTCGGATGATGTCACCAAGGGGTAGAATATGGACGAGAAATAGGAAGGACCAAGGATAGATCCTTGGGGGGCACCAGAAGTAACGATGCTGAAGCAGGAAGAGAAACCATTGCAAGTGATTCTCTAGCTACAATTAGACGGATAAGAATAGAACCAGGTGAGGGCAGTCCCACCCAGCTGGATGACAGTGGAGAGGTGTTGGAGGAGGATGGTGTAGTCAAATGTGTCACAGGCTGCAGACAGGTCAAGAAGGACAAGGAGGGAAAGTTTACCTTTGTCACAGTCACATAGGATGTCATTTGTGACTTTGATAAGTGCTTTTTTGGTAATGTGGCAGGGGCAGAGGGATTCCAACATGTAGTTCCAGGAAAGATGGGAATGGACTTTGGAGGTGACCAACACATTCAAGGACTTTGTAGAGGAAAGGGAGTTTGTTGTGTCACTCTGTGCCAATGCAGGTTGGCATAGGGTCACCTTGCATCATCCAGACCTCCTTATTTTATGTTCCTCTTATGCTCCGCAACTGCAATTGCCAAGTTAAGCCAAGCAACGCAGAAAGGTCTCAGCTTCTATTCCTATTCTCTGCCAAAACAGCCAATTTTGAACGAAGCACTGGCAGGGCTGTTGCCATTGGTTTCCGTGTATGTGAACTTAGAAGAAAACGGAAATTGAATTATTTCTCCCATTACAAACACTGGCATAAACCTCCTGGGCCAAAAGGTCTGTTTCTGTGTTGTAAAGTTCTGTGCAATTCCGAACCAATATCACAAGCCAGAAAGATTGTGCACTTTTAAACAAGGTAGGGGCAAGGCTGAGTTTGGCTAAAATGCCCTCATGGTTAAATGGCCCACTGACATTCACTGCCTTGGCTCGCAAATAAGTAGTGGCCACATGTGTGCCTGTAGCCCAGTTAGTGTTTTCAGGAGATGAGGAGGGGAGATTAAAATATGCAAATATTTTGCTCAAACCACAAGTAAATAATTCACAATTTATATACAAGTGAATAGATAGATCAAAGTAAAATGCTGTTGTGCACATCCAGCTTTTGATCTTAATACAGATGCCAACCCAATGGGGAGGGGGTTTCGGCATTGTTTCTGTCGGTTCCAAAATGAATCATTCTAGCATTTTCCACCAGAATTTTGCATGACACAGGTTAAATACTAATAAACAACCCACCTACAGACTGATGTAAAAGAAAAATCCTAAATTAATTTACAGTTAAAATAACAAACCCTGAGTCAACCCAAAACGTTGTCTAGTTTTGGAGGTGGTGCTTCACACTTTTACACCATGCTAAACTCTTTAATATCATCACCCACAATTCACAGTGACACTGGGTGCCCTCTACAATTTAGAAAGCCCTATTCACTGTTAATTTTTTCCCTTCTCTGTCCTGTTCTATATCCCATCAACCAGGAAAATGTAGAGTTACTGGAATCAATCACATGGGGTAAAATCCCCTTCTCCACACCCACCTCCTCCTTCTCCAGCACAAGCCTCCAGGTAAGATTGTATAGGGCTGACTGGATGAAATACTTTATTTCAATATGAAGTGATGCTTCGGTTATGCACACCCCTGTTCAGACCCTATCTGGAGTACTGCATTCAATTTTGGGCATTGCATTTCAGGAAGGATATATTGGCTTTGGAGGGGTTACAGTGCTGATTCACCCAGAATTATACCAGGGCTTGTTAAATTATGAGGAAAGGTTACATAAACTTGGTGTGTGTCCCCTTTATGATTTCCAGGTTGAGTAGTGATCTAATTACGCAGTTTAAAAATTATTTTAAAAATTCTTTAGGGTAGGTAAAGAGAAACGATTTCCTCTGGTGGGGAATCCAGAACAAAGGCACAATCTTTAAATTAGAACTGGGCTCTTTAAAAGTGAAAATAGGAGGCACTTTTTCCACTGAAACAGGTAGTAAAAATCTGGAATTTCAAAGCTGTGCATGCTGGCCCAAGTCAAGAGATTTTTGTTAGGTAAGGGTTTCAAAGGGTATGCAGTAAATGTGGGTAACTGGAGTTGAGGTAGAGATCAACTATGTTCTGATTAAATGGTAGAGTAGGCTGGCGGGGCTATATGGTGTGCTCTTGTTCCGATGTACTGATCCTCAGTGAGTGGGAATCAGATGGCCCTTTAGTTTGTTCTTTTTAACGTTTTAACACAAACCAATCTGATGGGCTCAGGTTCGACTCTGTGCCATGTACAGTTACTTGAGATAAGATCACGAGCAGCCGCCCTTCAATGTAGCAAGGCCTGAACTTGCTGCTCTTCCTCTTCTTAGTTTCAGATCTTGTCGCAACTGGTTACGGCTCATGTTGCATTTCCACTCTGTGATGTGCTGGTTCCTTACCACATCTCACACACACCCTCTGCCAATGAGGAACACAGCCTCAGAGTCCAAATTTGAAGGAAGATCTCTGCCATTTTCTGAAGAAATAAACCAGACGTCACACACATTGTGAAGACGTCACATGGACCTGATGTGATTACATTTCTGCAACACTGTGATTCTTACATTCTGCAAATGGCTCAATAATTCCTTTACTTCTGACGATGCTCCTTTTGATGCTGCACGTCATAAATGATGCGATTACATTTTTATGCAACTGTGCAAAAAAATTCTGCTTTGGAGCATTTCATTCTCCCTGTAACTGCATTTTTCTTTCAAGTGCATAGTTTTGGGGCTAGGGACGTTTCTGTGCTCCAATGTATGGACACCAATGCGGAGGAATGATATTCGGTTTTAAGTGACAATCTTAGAAAGGTGCCCCCTACTACGATGGTCTGCCATTTCCTTTTGGCCCTTCGGAAACAGATTACCACAATTACATGAAATATACAGGCCATTCGGCCCAACCAGTCCATGCCAGTGTTTATGCACCACAAGCCAAATTATGGGCAATTTCACATTTCAGTTCTCATTGGCAGAGAGACAGACAACCCTTTCACCCCATCAGCCTGGGTTGGATTTCAATCCCAGTCCCAGATGTAAAAACAAATGTTCTGAATGTCTTCAGTAAAATAGCAGAGTCAGGAATTTAAACAAACACATTGACAGTGCAGATTTGACACGCAGCCTCAATATTAAAACCCCCATAATGACGGGAGAGTCATGGTGGATTCAGAATTTTGAACAGGGAACAAGTTTCGAACCCGGCATGTACACATTGCTGTTATTACAGCAGTGGGTTTTGTGTTGTGAGTGTCCCAACATGAAAAGGCAGAAGCACTTTGTTCTCATATTTAAATCAGGCTTCCACAGTACAATTAGGAGCCTGGTTTAAATATAACTGCTGATGTGTGAGTTTTCCAGAGCTCAGGAAACCTGGCACTGTAAAAGGAGGTGGGAGCTGTGGGCCCCAGAAGATAAAGTGCTTTTTTCCAGCAGTCCTCGTGGGCCAGCAGGAGCTCCTCCCCTAGCCCCAAAAGGAAGCCTTCTGCCTCCCCCTGCTGATCCCGTCCTCTTTCCCCACCCCTCCCTCTGAAAATCGGCAGACCTTCCCACAACCCCGATCTCCTGGCCCCCTCTCGATTGCCAGGGATCATCCCCAAGGTGCTGCCTCTTGGTGCTAGATTTTTCCACCTGTCAATTTGGCCAGCTGCTGTCCAAGAAACGGAAGAAAAAAATAACAATGTGGTCCTGCCATTAGATTTGGCAGGACCTTCACATCCATGCCGGGTTTTTCCTGCACTGGCCCCACACCCTCCCAGTAAATATCAGGACAACTGTTGTTATTTCCTTATTACTGCTACTTGACACTAGTATCAAGGGTTAATTAAGAGAGAAATTGTTCCAAAATCATTCATTCTACTTACAGTTAGCAATTATCCTGTGACACTTGGAACATGTCTGATACTCAGCTGGCAGCCTACCTACCCCTTGAATATCAATGGTCTAAACAGACAACTCTAATCACAGTGGTGGGGAGTAAACGGTGATGATCATTCAGAGGGCAACTGTAACTGCCTGTACATTTCAGGTTGCAGGTTTATTTTTATCTTTAACCAAGTATGACTTTTAAATGGCTAGTGTGTGACATATGATTAACATGAAGGATATACACTAGATACAAGACCTTTACATATACAATAACATTGATGAGATAAGTACAATAATCTAATTGTGTTGAGACTTATCCAGGAGGTACTTTCTAATGGTTACATCTGAGAAGTACTGGCAGGAACATCGCATCATCCTATGTAGATCACAAAAGTAATGTTAAAGGATGTGAGCAAGTAAAATGATCTGATTTTAGGTGCTTTTACCCAACAAAACTTGCACTGACGGCAGCCATGGCATCAGGAACAACACTGCGCGATAAACAGGCAGTGAAGGCGATTATAGTCATGATGTGACAGACTCTGAGGACAGGGTTCCTGCAGTTATGGTTCTCTTCTTCTTTGGCCTCCTTGTCTCGAGAGACAATGGGTAAGCGCCTAGAGGTGGTCAGTGGTTTGTGAAGCAGCGCCTGGAGTGGCTATAAAGGCCAATTCTAGATTGACAGACTCTTCCACAGGAGCTGCAGATAAAATTGGTTGTCGGGGCTGTTACACAGTTGGCTCTCTCCTTGCGCTTCTGTCTTTTTTCCTGCTAACTGCTAAGTCTCTTCGACTCCCCACTCTTTAGCCCCGCCTTTGTGGTTATGGTTAATAAGAATAATTGCACCTAGCTTAGCGGATAAAACATTAGTCCTAATAAGCATGTCCCATTTTGTCAACCCTGCTGAGCCACCTTCTCATTACATCCTTCAATCCCTTCTCTCTCTCCAGGAACATGTCTAATTAGCCCTTCAGACCACATTAGCATCTGCTTCAATACACTTCCCAGGTAACTTAATCCACAAAAAAATTCACATTCGTAAGCATCATTCAGTTTCTCAGGATCTCCCAAAGCATTTTTACAGCTAATGAATTACCATCAAAGTGTTATCATTATTGTTATGCAGGTAAATGCTACAGTCAAGAGGCACAGCAAGGTCCCACAAGCAGTTAAGTGAGAAAAATGAAAAGCAATATAAACAGAAAATGCTGCAAATACTCAGCAGGTCTGGTAAGCATCTGCGGAGAGAAAACCATCAAGTGAAAGGTGATCTATTTTGGTAGTGCTGGTTGAGGGTTGCATGCTGGCCAGGACAAATCATGCCTTTAGATCTTGCACAATCGCCTAAACAGACAGAAATG
Organism: Heterodontus francisci; assembly: GCF_036365525.1. Lineage (NCBI taxonomy): Eukaryota > Metazoa > Chordata > Chondrichthyes > Heterodontiformes > Heterodontidae > Heterodontus > Heterodontus francisci. The sequence goes on along the minus strand of NC_090403.1, from coordinate 25,217,341 downwards.
ACCTCGTTTAATGTCTCATCTGACATACAACAATGTAGCATTACCTCCTCTCTGCTCACTATCCAAGGCCCCAAACACTTCTTTCAGGTGAAGCAGCGATTTACTTGTACTTCTTTCAATTTAGTATACTGCATTCGCTCCTCACAACGCGATCTCCTCTACATTGAGGAGACCAAACGCAGATTGGGTCACCGCTTTGCTGAATACCTCCTCAATATTAGAAAGAGGTGTCAGCCAAGATTATCTGCTCAAGACCTAGAGTGGGGCTCGAACCTTCTCACACAGAAGCCAAGCTGCACTTAACCACGACCATTAACCTTTAGGGAAAATAAACGGTTCCCAGATTTCTCTTCTTACACCCAACTTCCTTCAAGTAAAAGGTGTTGCTAAGGGTACCCGCATGGGTCCTAGTAATGCCTGTCTTTTTGTGGGATTTGTCAAACATTCCTTGTTCCAGTCCTACTCAGGCCCCCTCCCCCAAATCTTTTTCCGGTACATTGATGACTGTATCGGTGCCGTTTCCTGCTGCTGCCCTGAACTGGAAAACTTCATCAACTTTGCTTCCAATTTCCACCCTTCTCTCACCTTTATATGGTCCATCTCCGACACATCCCTACCTCGACTTCTCTGTGTCCATCTCTGGGGATAGACTGTCCACTAATATTCATTATAAGCCCACCAACTCCCACAGCTACCTCAACTACACTTCTTCACACCCTGCATCCTGTCAGGACTCCATACCATTATCCCAGTTTCTCCTTCTCCGATGCATCTGTTCTGATGATGCAACCTTCCACAACAGCACCTCTGACATGTCTTCCTTTTTTCTCAACCGAGGATTCCCACCCAGTGTGGTTGACAAGGCCCTCAACTGCGTCCAGCTCATTTCCCACACTTCCGCCCTCACGCCTTCCCCTCCCTCCCAGAACCGCAACAGGGTTCCCCTTGTCCTCACTTTCCAACCCACCAACCTCCATATCCAAAGTATCATCCTCCACCATTTCCACCACCTCCAGCGTGATACCACCACCAAACGCATCTTCCCCTCACCTCCCCTGTCAGCATTCCGAGGGGGTTGTTCCCTCCGTGACACCCTGGTCCACTCTTCCATTACCCCTGACACCTTCTCATACAATCGCAGGAGGAGGTGTAATACTTGCCCTTTTACCTCCTCTCTGCTCACTATCCAAGGCCCCAAACACTTCTTTCAGGTGAAGCAGCGATTTACTTGTACTTCTTTCAATTTAGTATACTGCATTCGCTCCTCACAACGCGATCTCCTCTACATTGAGGAGACCAAATGCAGATTGGGTCACCGCTTTGCTGAATACCTCCGGTCAGTCCATAAGGATGACCCCGAGCTTCCAGTCACTTGCCATTTCAACACTCCCCCCTGCTCTCATGCCCACATATCTGTCTTTGGCCTGTTCCAGTGAACAACGCAAGCTTGAGCAGTAGCACCTGATCTTTCGATTCTGCACTCTACAGCCTTGTGGACTGAACATGGAGTTCAATAACTTCACAGCATGTCTGGTCTTTTTAAAAAAAAATTTAACCATGTGTCTGTTTTTCATGCAGTCAGAACTGCTTATTATTCCACTATTAACACACTCTCTAGACTAATGCTTTGTCTTTCACCACAAGCATTAACACACGCTTTGCCTTTGTCCCAGGACAGCTTTGTTACTTAATCTCCCTCTGCCCTATCAAACACCTTCCCCTTTGTTCTCTCCCCCACACCCCTCCCCTTCACTTGCTTAAAACCTAATTCTTTTCTAACCTTTGCCAGTTCTGATGAAAGGTCACAGACCTGAAATGTCAACTTTGTTTCTCTCTCCACAGATGCTGCCAGACCTGCTGTGTATTTCCAGCACTTTTGTTTTGTTTCAGATTTCCAGCATCTGCAGTATTTTGATTTTATTTCCGAATTTTGAGCTTGTGCCCCTGATGTTTAACCTCTTTGCCTTATAGTGAACAATAGCCTGGATCAACTTTGTCACTCTCCTTTATAATATCAATCACCAATTAGGTCACCAAAAGGGAAGTTTGAGGGTCAGTTTACTCCCTGAAGGTATCAGAAACAATCTACTCCAAGTCTCAGATTTAAGAGACAGCAAATTACTTGACAACAGATACAGCAATAAAATTCTGGCACCAATCACATCATGGAACACACTCCTCTCTGCAAACCTGGTGAAGTTGCAAGATATGAAAGCAGGTGACAAATCACCTTTCAGTGACAATACCCTTTCAAGCGCCTGCCTTGACTCAGTAGATAGCACTCTTCCCCAAGTCAGGTAGTTGTGGAGTCAAGTCCCACTCCAGAGATTTTAACAACAAACTGGGCCGAGACTCCAGCACAGTACTGAATGAGTGCTGCACTGTCAGAAGTGTCGTCTTTCAGATAAAACTTTAAACTGAGGTTCCATCTGCCCCTTTCAGTTGGACATAAATGATCGCATAGCTCTATTTCAAAGAAGAGCAGAGGCATTCTCCCCAGTGTCCTGGGCCAAAACGTTTTTAAATGATATTGGTTATCTGTCCACTATCATGTTGCTGTTTGTAGGAGCTTGCTGTGCGTAAATTGGCTGCCGTGCTTCCTACAACAGTGACTACATTTCAAAAGTACTTAATTGGTGGTAAAGCACTATGGGAGATCCAAAGCTCGTGAAAGGCGCTTTATAAATGGAAGTTTTGGAAATTCTTTCTTTAAGTGACTAGAAGTTTTAAAATATTTCTGATTTCCATCTCGGCCTGTTTCCCGCTTCCACTTAGTGAACCAGCTGATTTACAAAATGAAAATTATTTTCTTTGGTGCGGAGTTACATATTTACAGCAGAGAATCCCGCTCTTTGACAATCCATCCAATTAAAGTAACTTCAAAGCTGTGAGGCAGTAGGCAGGATAGTAAACAATCCTTTCACATCAGCGACCTGGGCTCAATCCATTCCTAATTGCTGAGATGGATGTCTTCACTCACTATTGGTTAAGCGAGTTCCAAGCAAAACAAGCTTAAGCATTCGCAGCCTAACTGTTTATGCAGTGTTCATAAAGTGCCACCAGTTGGCACTGAATATGCATCTTCACTCAAAGATCATAATATAGATTGTGTGAAGAATGGAAAATTTACTCTATTCCAGTAGTAAACATAAGATCATCATGAAACACAGAATACAAAAAGCCCACTAAGATTCATCGAGCTTGATCCTAACACAGATATTTGTGCAATCTACCCTGTCATGAATGCTAATGAATCTCCTCAGGGAAAGTCTCGCCTGATTCCCAAAGACAATTAAATGAAACTCTTCAACATCTATCAATCTCTACTCTTCAACCATGACACTTTCCCCTTTAACAGCTGACCTTTCAATCACCCTAGCAGTTCAGAATGATCTTGTTCTATGGCGTATTTAATCATGTCCATCCATCCTGATCTCTCTAACCTACAGTTCCATTTCTAGACAGATGTTTAGCCATTAATCAACACAATATTAACCTTTTTTTTTTATTCAGACATGCGATGTGGGCATATGCTAAGACAGCATTTTATTGCCCATCCGTAACTGCCCTTAAGGAGGTGGTGGTGAGCTGCCTTCTTGAACCGCTGCAGTCCATGTGGGGTGGGTACACCAACAGTGCTGTTAGGAAGGGAGCTCCAGGATTTTGACCCAGCAACAGTGAAGGAATGGCGATATAGTTCCAAGTCAGGATGGTGTGTGACTTGGAGGGGAACTTGCAGATGGTGGTGTTCCCATGCATCTGCTGCCCTTGTCCTTCTAGTTGGTAGAGGTCGTGGGTTTGGAAGGTGCTGCCTAAGGAGCCTTGGTGTGTTGCAGCAGTGCATCTTGTAGATGGTACACACTATTGCCACTGCGTGTTGGTGGTGGAGGGAGTGAATGTTTGTGGATGGGGTGCCAATCAAGCGGGCTGCTTTGTCCTGGATGGTGTCGAGCTGCACTCATCCAGGCAAGTAGAGAGTATTCCATCGCACTCCTGCCTTGTGCCTTGTAGATGGTGGACAGGCTTTGGGGAGTCAGGAGGAGAGATATGCGACGCAGAATTCCGAGCCTTTGACCTGTTCTTGTAGCCACAGTCTTTATATGGCTACTCCAATTCAGTTTCTGGTCAATGGTAACCCACATGATGTTGAACTGCTTGAACTGGATGTCTGTTACTCATATCCAATTCTAATCTGCAGTTCCCCTCCACTTTGTTCCTCTTGTTCTGCCTGGGATGCTCTTTTGAGTTAAGCTATACAGTTAGAGCAGAAAATGGGGACTGTATGCACCTCATCTGGGTTTGCTCGGTACCTGCTAGTGGATGCCCCAAATGAAAGTGATGCAGTATTGATCCACCTTAGCTTGATAAGCTCAACAATATGGAAGAATCCCAACTACAACACTTGATCCATTTGGACAGTGTTTCAACACATGAAAAATAAGCTGCACCAGTGAAGTACAGTCCCCACATCTTGTACCCACTGTTTCAATACAACAAGGTCATGTGTCTATCTCTCAGTTGTGTCTAGGCCCTTCTTCACCTTGGTATTATCTTTTTTTTTTACTTCTATAGAATAACTGATTGAAAGCTCCTAATATTTGATTGCAAATTTACTTCAACAGCCTTCAGTCTGACTTGTGTTCTACAAACCAAGCATCATACAGTAACTGCAAACAAGTCTTGCTAACACTGATCTTTCAGCAGTAACATCATCTAAATAATAACTGGCGAGTTAACTAATATATGTCAGTTATATACTTCCCATTGCTAACTATTATATGTTAAACTTCCTTGTCCAAACACAAAAACTAACCACAAATATGGGTTTTCTACATGGATGTGGTAGCCTGTAGAAGAGGTTAGAACCTTCCTGTGCTAGGCCCGAGGAGGCTATTCCTCTATTTACAATATCCACTGGTATTTTCATCTGATGTTCTCATGTAAACTTATTCAGCTTTGAAACATAATGCCCCACAACTTTGCTCTTTCAGCTGCCCACTCCCCCTTCAGCCAAAAGGGCAAGATGAACTGAACTGCACTCTTCTTTGCGATTGGCTGAAACAAGACAGAACCAGGAAAAGGCCAATTGGCCCATCAAGTCCACCTCATGCTGACTTGCTGCAGCCTACACACACCATCAGCCCCCCCAACCCACCTCACAATCATGCATAATCCAAAATTTCTCTCTGATCCCCAAAGGCAATCAAGCAAGTTCCAGGAGACTCCAGGGACCGATATCACTAATCCCCAAGAACCCACATAGCTTCCACAACTCGAGATGTTCTCCAGCTCCTTTTTGAAAGCCTGCAACTCATCCACACTCACCGCATGTACCAGAAACTTATTCCAGAGGTTGACAAAAATATGTAAGTACATCCTGCGATCTAAACTAAAAACTGAATGAAGTGGGCAGGAGTTATGGACTGCGTTCGAGTTTGGCATTCAAACTCAAGCCCTCTACTTGGACGTCGTAAGATGGAAAAGAATCTTGTGATAAAAGATTATTTTTTCACTCCTTGTAGTAACATTCTGTTAAAAAATGCAGTCTACATCTCTTTGACTCACAAGTAGTTGATTCTGACAATATTTATCTAACATGCTAGTCTCCTTTGGCCTGTCATTAACTTTGCCCTTCAAAAAAATACTTCCTTACCATACCTATTTCAATCACTTTGGTATTATTAGTTTAGTTTAGTTTAGAGATACAGCACTGAAACAGGCCCTTCGGCCCACCGAGTCTGTGCCGACCATCAACCACCCATTTATACTAATCCTACACAAATTCCATATTCCTACCACATCCCCGCCCGTCCCTATATTTCCCTACCACCTACCTATACTAGGGGCAATTTATAATGGCCAATTTACCTATCAACCTGCAAGTCTTTTGGCATGTGGGAGGAAACCGGAGCACCCGGAGGAAACCCACGCAGACACAGGGAGAACTTGCAAACTCCACACAGGCAGTACCCAGAATTGAACCCAGGTTGCTGGAGCTGTGAGACTGCGGTGCTAACCACTGCGTCACTGTGCATCATAGTGCTCAGCCTTCCACAGCTCCCCACCCCCACCCCACAACCCCACCGCACACACACAAATACACACTTGAGCTCATACCTGATATATGAACACAATATGTAACATGATAGCACATGGAGGACATGAATCTACTGGGCATTAAAAAAAAAAGGTTAGACTGCCTACAGCACTTTCCACAGCCTCAACACCTCCCAAAGTGACTGAGTACTTTTGAAGTGTAGTCAGGGAGGCAATGTGTTCTGCTCAATGCAAGATCCCACAAACAGCAACATGATAATGACCAGAGAATTTGGTCTTAGGTCTAGGTAAACAATAAATTTTGGCCAGGGCACTGGTGAAAATTCCCCTGCCCTGCTTTGCAATTCCAGAGAGGGAAGACAGGACCTCGGTTTAATGCTTTATTTGAAAGACAGCACCTCGGACAGTGCAGTACTCCTCAGTGCTGCATTGGATTTCAGCCTAAACTTTATGCCCAACTCTCCCGAATGGGACTTGAACCCACGATCTTCCGACTCAGGTGAAAGAATGCTACCTGATGAGTATTGGAATTATTACCATGTACTGCAGAGGTCGCTGCAAACTCTCACCCCATGTCAATCTGGTAGGGTAGACTCCTGCCAGGAACAGTTGATGTTGAACCAGAAACATTCACCCAATATTACTTCAATACGGTCCAAGGGCGACTTCCCCTCACACTTCTGTCTCCTTGCATACTTACTGCCCTGAGCCTCCAATCAAGACCTTTGTGGGTACTCAATATTGATGGAACTGGGGTTCAGTGCTATTCCCACGAGCCTACAGCTCAATGGGAATTGTTTTCCCTATTCCTGGATGCCAATCCTGGGCCTGCACAATGGTGTGGGAGCTGTCTCTCAATACTCTGTGCTGCAGCAATCCTGAAAGATGCCCTGTCCAAGCCAAAAAGAAAGTGCCATGTGATTGATTTTCAACCCAGTCAGGATAGATCCACGTGAATTACCCAGTGCACAGAAATGTCGCAGCATTCTTCAATCAAAGGGTGCTGCTTGGCAGAGTTATGTTATTTTATTAAAATCTAAATATTAAAGAAATGATGTGCATAAAGAGGCAGTAAAAGATTACAGCTTGAATCTGCCCTTGTAGTACGTATGTGACCACAAGATGAATTAATTACATTCAAACCTTAATACTCACAACCAGTAACTGTACTTTTCAGCTTAGTCCTTTGGTGTGTGGTTAGGAATTTCACTGTCCTCAAACCCCCTCCCGCATAATTTCAATGTGCAGAGGTTAAATATATAACATACAATTTAGTGGCTAGTACCGGCACATGTTCTGGAAGAACAGTCCAAGCACTGATAGTGAACTTTCCAGCAACTTTCACCTGTGCAACAGAATGCCAAGACCCCCTGCTGTCTGCAGAGCATACGAATTATTGGCATTTCACACTCAGAAAAGTAAGTTGTGTAACTCACAGCCATGCACACTGTGCACTGTCACAGTCCCATGGTGTGTTCCTGAGAGGTGACTGGCTGCAACACATTAAACTCCACAGGGCCACCTCAGCACAAATTGACACGTTTATTATTAGTCCTATGTGGTTCCAAGCTGCCGAGCTCTGCAGTGCAATCTGCGCTTCAATTACAGCTCAATGTCACATGCTCAGAATCTACCAGTCTTCTGCTATCTATCTAGTCTGATCTACACATTGAGCTTTTTAACACATGAAACAATAGAGATGCACAAGTTGAGGATATCTATTGATATATTTATATATCCATCATTAGATGTTGCCCGAGGCCTACAGATTATCTCTCAATAACTTTTGATGACTTTAATCCTTCTGCAAAGTAGCACTATGAGCTGCTGGCACAACAATTAAATGACAGAAAGCAAAAATCACATTTTAAAACTAAAGTGCCTTTATAACAATTGGATCTCTGTGATCAAGGGTAGTTATAAGAACATAAAAATGCATGGACCAAAAAAAGGCCAAGCAACTTGTTAAGCCTGTACCTTCCACACACCATTTGCAACTTAGCCCATTAAGGATGATTTTACACTGCTCATTAAATCTCTCAAAGAAAGTTTTACTTTTTCCCCCCCCCAAGGGAAATTTCTGCACAGATACACCCTGATCCCTAACTTAATCAAAGATGTCACTCTGGATCAAGAAAAAGTAGGTGGTGTTGGAAATATATAGAGCAGGCTCATCAGTATCAAAAAAGGGGCAAAATGGGTTAAAATCTTAACTCAAAAACATCGCCTGTCTTGTCTCCTTCCATGGCACCAGCTGCATAGTTCAAGCAGTTTTTTCTTGTTACTGCCCCTCATTCTGCTGGTATTATTATTTGAATCCCTAGGTTGGATCATTATCTTGTAATCACTTCTAGTACAATTTTTTTTCATATTTATTCATTCATGGGATGTGGGCATCACTGGCAAGGTCAGCATTTATTGACCATCGCTAATTGTCCACGAGAAGGAACTGCATTCAGTTCATGTGGCAACCCCACAGTGTTAGCATGTTTTGGATACAACTGAATGGCTTACTAGGCCATTTCAGAGGTCAGTTAAGAAGCAACTATATTACTGTGGGTCTGGAGTCACATATTGGCCAGACCGGGTACATACGGCAAGTTTCCCTCCGTAAAGGTCATTAGTGAACCAGTTGCGTTTTCACAACAATCCGGTAGTATCACGGTCATCATTGCTAATTATTCTCTCATGAGAAAGAACTTGCCTTTATATCGCGCTTTTACAATCGCAGGACATCCCAAAGAACTGTCACTGTTTTTTGTACTGGTAACAGTGGCGCAGTGGTTAGCACTGCAGCCTCACAGCTCCAGGGACCCGGGTTCGATTCTGGGTACTGCCTGTGCGGAGTTTGCAAGTTCTCCCTGTGTCTGCGTGGGTTTCCTCCGGGTGCTCCGGTTTCCTCCCACATGCCAAAGACCTGCAGGTTGATAGGTTAATTGGCCATTATAAATTGCCCCTAGTATAGGTAGGTGGTAGGGAAATATATAGGGATAGGTGGGGATGTGATAGGAATACAGGATTAGTGTAGGATTAGTATAAATGGGTGGTTGATGGTCGGCACAGACTCGGTGGGCCGAAGGGCCTGTTTAAGTGCTGTATCTCTAAACTAAACTAAATGTAGCAGCCAATTTGCATATAGCACGCTCCCACAAACAGCAAAGGAGATAAGTGACCAGTTAATCTATTTTAGTTGTTGTATACATGATCCTCTCTCCACTACTTGCCCTCTGCAAGGAGTTTACTCAGTTCAGTTCAGGTTTTATCCTTTTCCCAACCAAGTGTGAAATTGAAAGCTGTGACAATTATTTGCTGCTTATCTTACAGGCTGTGCCAAGCCACAGTGAAGTGTTCTGATGCTGCAACAGCACCAGCTCCACACATCCCACCGGATGAAGTGGAGAGTCAGCATGCCAGCCTAACCTGGCAGAAGTGATTTATGAGGATGAGGATGATAGGTGCTGTTATTTGTTGTTGTAGTCATATACCTAAAACAGTGGTTTTCAAAATATTTGTGAGGAGGACCCCCTGTAAGTACAGAGACACTCCCAAGGACTCCCAGCCAAAGAAGTACCTTTGAAACATAGCTGCTGTTGTAGAGAAATGCTCCAGGTCAAACATCTTAAAGGCATTCATTAAAGAACCCAGGATATGGGGCCCTTTTCTTTATCAAGTCTGTAAGAAGAGGTAGGCACTGGCAGAGGCAGGCACTGGCAGAGAGAGATAGGCACTGGCAATGCCATTGGGATACAAGGTGTTTGTATATCACTAATTGCATCTGCTGCAGCAAAGTTTTTAAACTAACAAGAATGCAAGAAAAAAAGGAAAGACAATGCACTGCAGTGGTTACACATTTAGAGAGAAAGGAAGTTGGTGTTCTCAGTCATTGCAGGAACTCCCTAAGATGGTGACACTGCCCTATTCAATAGTAGAAATAGATTGCTTTCATACACACTAAGTGGGCTGACATGCTGGATTCCCACACAATTAGAGACAGTGGGCAGGTACAGAGTGAGCACCCCTCCACAGTGAAGGCAGGAAAGTGTGAATTAACTAAGACTAGACGCCCTAGCAGCTGCTCTAAGACCAGAACAGATTAAACTGTAAAAGCAGGGCCTGTCAGCATTCTGAGTCAGGGAACGGTAGATAGTGCATGGGAAAGGCTACGCGAAGAGTGAAAATAGAAACAAACTTATACTTTCTAGCCTACTTTGGTCACTGTGTTTCTTTTGGGATAACAGAGAGTTACAATAGCTGAAAGTCAAATGCTTTAATTACCTCCAATGCTAGAGTGAAACCTTAATTTTCAGTTACTCCCGACTTTTAGTAAATCGCACTGTAAGGACATGATAGTGTCAGCACAAACTTTAAAATCAATCATTCCCACTGCTGTTACTAAGCACCATGGTTAGCGTGCAGAACTCTCTCAGGAATTCGTATCTGCTGTCAGTGGGAACTTGTGTGCAAGTCGGCTGCTGCATTTGTCTAAAGAACAGGCGAACACTCTTCAAAAGTGAAGAGTGAAGCACTTTCGGTCATCCTGGGGAGATGAAAGGCACTGTATAAATGCAAGGCCTCCTTAATGGATAGTGGGTAATGCTGAGTAAATATTACTTGTTGAACCAGGGCTGCTGACTGGAGCTAACATTAAACTATGGGAAATCTGTGCCTTGGCCTAAGGTTTCTGTGTATTGACTGCAGTCACCAGAGTCTAAGTTGTCATCCATCCGTCCTTGCTACAGTTGCCTTGACTGCATCCTAATATCACGCCATTCGTACAATGTAACCAAAAAAAGCTTATGCTGCATTTGATCTTAACACCGTATTATGTCACATCAATAACCATTAGTAATGATTTGTTCCCTGACAAGGTCATTGCTTTAGATTTTAAACAAATGCACAATTACCTGCAGGCATTCTCAATGTGTACAGGTGCATACTGTGACCATGTAAACTGGACGCAAAAAATGCCACTGCCTGTGGCAAAAGTATTAATATCCTGCTTCCCACCAACCGTTGCCCTGACATGGGCACCATAAAGCCTCTTAATATCTAACGGCTAGCAAACTGTGAAAAAAATCTTCAATGCGTTCGAGTAGAATCCACTAGGACTTTGCTGACAGGATAAATATGAGAGAGAAGTCTTTCAGCTGATGAACAACTTGAGAGAATTTAATCAGTGATACAGTCAGCATCTGATAATTCAATTAGTTTTTCACCAATAAAATTTTATCACTGAATAATTTGAATCAGGCATTGTAAACAAGGCAGCTAATTGGAAATTCAGTGCTTTAAAAAATTGATAATTTAAATTAAAAAGGGGCAGAGTGTGTGTCAACAAATAGTCACGAGAGCAATTATTTTTCTTTCCGCTTTGGGCTATTTCACCACAGTGGCACTCCAACTCATGCCTATACATTAATCGCAAGTTACAGACAGAGCTTAGACAATTCAGCAATGAGCCCTTTGAGCAGTGGATCTATTTACTGAAATGGGTTTGTGTCTCAATTATGATCACTGCAAATGCACTGTGTCAGACAGAGCATGGAACTCATTATCCTGGAGGTAAATATCTCAGTCAATCTAGTAAAGCGCACTACCGTCCAAGAAATGACTACCAGAACGACTGCAAGAACTGCTTAACTTGGTTTCCGTCTTTTGATCTTTCCCACCCTTGTGACTACAGAATGCTCTTTAGATTGTGTTTGACTGATCTTAAACACTATCACAGTATTTAAGTGGGCCGGGTAGTTGGGGCAAGATTTGATTAGCAGCACGTGTCACTTAAACAGGAGCAGATTTGGATTCCATGTGCAGCAATGGGAAAATTAATTTACTGAAAAATGCTGACTTCTATTTACAAAAGCAGAGGCTGTTCTAAGACCCTGGTATATTGTTTACATTTACAGGCCTCTTGTGGATACTGTAATTAAGCAATTAGCATTGGCAAGGACTCAGGTGGAGGCATTAACTGTATAAACACTAAACAGTGTCACTTGAACACACTAGACTTCACACAAACTCAGGGAGGGGACATTTTCCAGCTTAAAAATGTTCCGACATACTGGAGTTTTGAACAGAGGTCAACAGGTGTACCATTCAGACATGGGCTTCGGGTTAATGCCCAAGTGTCCAACATATGCCTATCATTTCTTGGATTACAGATCACTTTACATTTCACTGAAGACTGCACTGGTAGAGGTCATAAGATCAAAGAGGGGTGGTGTCTACATCTATCACACAGTGGGTTCAGGTCTCATTCACCTTTCCCCTTAAAGTACACGTAAAAGTATGGGATACATTTTCCCCATGGTTTCTCATCTTTTTTACACCACTTCTCCCCTCCTCGGGTGTGTGTTGTGTACGGTTGCCAACTCTGGTTGGATGTGTTCCTGGAGGTTTCTCATGACCCACCTCCAACTGCCTCACCCTGCTGAATAGCTCCCCACCATTTCCAACATCCTAATAACTAAGAAACAAAACTGTTCACAGAAAACGAGGGAAACAGACCATTTTTAACTCCCCCATGTGATATTTCCCGGATTTGCTCGCAACAGTGTCTGGAGATTAATTTTTCAATCTTGAAGGGTTGGCAACCCTAGTGTATGGTGTGTGTGTGTGTGTATGTTGTACTCACCAGCACGTGTGAGAATCTTTCCTCCAGCTCCCCCTCGTTAACCGGCATAGGCTGCTTGGGGACAGTCGCCTGCTGGGTCCTTATCTCCTTCCCTGGGGACACTTCCATTCCCCCGGCTGCATTCCCCATTCTGGAGCCGGCAAAGTGCTTCAACACGTTAAACTTCACACTATCCAGGATTGACCAGCGGGTGACAGTCCGTATTAAAAAGAATATATATATAGAGAGAGATATTCAAACAAAGAAAAGCCACACACACACATACATACACACACTCACAGACCAAAAATAAAATCCTTTAAGAAAGAGGTGGTGGGGAGACAGTTTCCACTCTCTGCCCTGCGAGTCCTGCCCACTGATTCCGGATTATTTCCCAGCCAGTAAAATCCATTGCTGAACCTTCACATCTGGATGAGAAGTCCCAAGCAGCAGCATGAGTTGACAGCTCCGGAGTGTCCCCCTTGTATCCACAGGAGGAGAAATGGCAGTGTAGTTCTGGTACAGACAGAGAGAGAGAGAGAGGAAGTCAGGCTCACAATGAAGCAGCAGCACAGTTACAAAATAGCAGCAGTGACAGCTTGGGGCTTTCCTGTTCAGCACAGACTCTCCCTCTCTCTGTCCTGCTGCGGTTGCATTGAGCTTGTCCCCTGGATTGCGGATACTCTGCGGATCCCTGGGGAAGTGGGGGCTGGAGGAGTTTAATAATCTATATTGCTTTTGCATTAGCCCCCAAGCTGCAGGCACTATGCGGATCCGCTCTTTTGGTTGCATTTAACTCCCCCCTCCCCAAGCTGATCGGCTGCACTGGCTGCATTTAGTGAAGGTAATCCCCCTCTCCTCCCCTTGCTGACCCCCGGGCTTTGCTCCTGCTTATTGCTCTATCGCTCCCCGAGGTTGCAGACTCCCAGTTGCCTCTATTGCAAAGCTTGGCTCCGGGGTTGCAGCCTGTCTTCCTGCCGCTCCAGGCTGGCTCCAGTCCGGGCTGTGTACAAGGAGCTCTCGGTGCTGCTGAATCCATTGCCCAGGAGCCGCCAGCCACCTGCCGGAGCTCCCAGCCTCAGCAACACTGGCTGTGGAGGCAGGAACGCCCGCATGGTCCTAGTGCCCCCACACAACTCAACACCTGCTCCAGTTGGAAATGACAGCGAAACAAAAGCCATTCCCCACCGCTCTGCTGAGGGTGGGTTGAGCCCCCTGCATCAAGCTGGGGCAACAAAGTATTCTACCAATTAGCTCCCTCCCTTCTACTGAATTCAAGAGCTTACTTACCTTCCACGAGTAGCCCTCTCACCTTTGAGGCACAAGGCTGTAGGTGCAACTCCCATTGCACTGAGTCCAGATTGACACTTCATTATAGTATTGACTACCTGATCATTATCACGTTGCTGTTTGTGGGAGCTTGCTGTGTGTAAATTGGCTGCCTTGTTTCCTAAATGTCAACAGTGACTGCACCTCAAAAGTGGGATGGCCTGAGGTTGTGAAAATTGCAATAAAAATACAAATATTTTCCCCAAATCAGAGAGAGTTTCTACACTCCAAACATAATCTGTTTTTTTTTACAGAGTAATTTACTGGTTTTGTTACTGGACCAGTAATCTGGAGAATGTTCATGTCCTACCATGGCAGTTTGAGTATTTGAAATCAATTTTAAAAAGATATCGGGAAAAGTAACCATGAAGTTGTTGGATTGCTTTAAAAACCCTCTGGCTCATTGATGTCCTTTAGCAAAGGAAATATGGCCTATATCTCACTCCAATGCCACACCAATGTGACTGACTCTTAACTGCTCTACAAGGTTACAGACCAAGAGCTGAAAAGTGGGATTAGGGTGGACAGCCTGTTGTTGGTTGGCACAATCACAATGGGACAAATGACCTCCTTCTGTGCTGTAAATTTCTATGGAGGGGAATTTTACCAGGCCTTTGGAGGCGGGTTTGGAGGGGGCTGGGGGAAGGAGCAAATTGGAGAAAAAATGTGTCATGCCAACATGTTCCCGCCCCCTCCCACTTTTCCTGGAGGTGGCTTCTATGCAGTGACGACAACTCGCCCGACAGCAGCAGGAAGGCCAATTAAGCTCGTTAAATGTGCAATTAGCAGCAAATTACCAAGGGCTATGCAATTTTGATATTGTCGCACAGGCTGTACGATGTGTAAGAACCTCGGCAGACCTGAGGGTATCCGTGGGCCGAGGCCCGCTATTGCGAGAGCAGCTCCTGGAGACTGTTCTCACAGACACTGCTTGGGTTGCAGAGATGGCTGCCAGTTCCCTTTGCCTTTTCTCACAGCCATTTCACTCCACCCTCCTTTTGAAGTTTTCAGCTCAGTAACACACTGATACTGCAGCCACTGTGAAGGCTGCTGGTGTGCTGATTGGGCCTCCCTCCTCCTCAACCTGCCCACCATCCCCACTTTGGTGGCAAACTTGGAGGCAGCCTGCTAATTGGTTACCTTCCAGAAGATTGACCCAGAAGACGCGCTGCTCTGACGGTTATGGACCAGAAAATGGTCCCAATGGCCGAGAATATTCTATGTCCTGAAAATTCAGCCTTGTGATTCTATGACTCTAAGTGGCCTAGCAAGCCTCTCAGTTGTATCAATCTGCTACTTCAGGGCAACTAAGGAAGGGCAGTAAATGTTGCCCTTGCCAGTGATGCCCACATCTCAAGAATGAATTTCAAAAATGTCTATTCTTAACAAACCAAACTGGGATGCCTTGGTGTCACTAATAGAGAAAAAGCTCTACAAGTCCCCCTTCACCTGGGGGGGGCACCAGTAATATAATAATTTTAAACATAAGGACTAATTAAACTAAGAGAAACTTACAGTGATAAATTGAAGTCTGATTATCTACGTCTAGAAGGGATTCTATACCTTGCAGTGCCCACTGGTCACAGAAATTCCAAAATGTCTGGTGGACACCACATTCTCCCTCTTCATGGCCTCATGGAGCTGTGCTTATGAAGGGAACCCACCAAATTACCTCACATTATAAACCACAACGCAGGAGCTGCACTTAAAATGAGTGGGAATTTCTTATGGTTGACAGCTTCCAGTGTTCCTGGATCATCATGAGGAATTCCTGCTACTGTGCAGTTTTCCTGTTAATTTCTGAATTACTTTCCTCTTTTGGGAGCAATTTTCACCTTCACCAGCTGGACAGAGTCAAGGACGCCCCCCCCACCCCCCCCAACACACACACACACACCCCCCATTCCCCACACCCGCATCCCACTTTGTACAACCTCCTAGTTTTCATCCCTTTGGTTTCACTTCCCCAGACTACAGCCCAAGCAGTAAAAGTGAAGATTACTTACCTTGACCCTGTGAGTGAAAACACACAAAAGAAACAATGAACTTAACCTGATGATGCTTTTTAAAACAATAAAAATCATTTAAAGTGTCTCCCAAACATAAATATTTGCCTTAGCCTGTGACATTATTTAAAGGGAAGGTTAGTCTATGTGTCAATCCCAGTTAAAAACAGAAAGTGCAGCAGATAAGGCAGCATCTGGAAAGAGAAATTTCAAGTCAAGGGTGTACATCTTAACTTTGTGTAAAACGGGTGGTAGCATGTCAGCCATCCATATGTCTTTCATTTCAGATTCTCAGCATTTGCAATTTTCCCTCATTATGTTACTGCATCATGTCAGTGTTTAATCTGGAGAAGCACGATCAACTAATCTATAAATAAAATGCAGTCACATTTGTTACTTCTTAAATATTATAATATGATCAATAACTGCACCCTGAAGTAAAATTAAAGTTATGCAGACAAGCTGGTAATGGATCATTCTGTTCACTTTAACTGAGTGAAACTGCTGTAGGTGTTGTTCCCTTAACTTCCTTATACTAATTCATTGCTGTTAAATCCCCATAAACAGACAGCTTCAAATCCATATATATGTATATATTGGAAGGCTGTATAGTTATGAAATATGAATGCAATGGGAGTCCCTTATTATTTCATAAAAATCACTGGTAGGTAATTTAAGTGTGTGAATGCAGTATTACTGGCAATACTGAGAAAATTGTTCATCAATCCAAGGATTCTATGGCATTCTGCCATTTTCTTCATTTACCATGTGTGCCGTGTTTTGCTGCTGGAACAGAGACAGAAAGGACAACAATATAGCACCTTATCACATCCTCAGGACATCCCAAAGCACCTCATAGCCAATGAATTATTTTTGAAGTGCAGTCATTAGACCATAGGAACAGCCCCTTGATCCTGTTCAGTCATTCAATTAGATCATGGCTGATCTGCACTTCAACTCTATTTACCTGTCCTTTGCTCTATACCCCGTGATACCCACACCTAATAAATATCTTACCTATTTCAGTCTTGAAAATTTTAATTCATCCAGCCTCAACAGTCTTTTGGGGGAAAGAATTCCACCATTTCATTATCTGTTGTGTGCAAAAGTGGTCCCTGATCTCACTCCTAAATGGCCTAGCTCTAAATTTAAGATTGTGCCTCCTTGTTCTGGAATTCTCCCAACAGAGGAAATACTTTCTCTGGATCTATTCTGTTGAATCCTTTCGTCATTTTAAACACTTCAGTTAGATAACTTCTCGACAGTCTAAACTCAAGGGAATACAAACCAAGCTTATACAACTTGTCCTCACAATTTAACAGTCTCAGTATAATTCTGGTGAATCTGTGCTCTACCCCCTCTAAAGCCAATATATATCCTTTCTGAGGTTTGATGCCCAGAACTGAATGCAATACTCCAGATGGGATCTGACCAAGGATCAGTACAACTGAAATATCGCTTTTGTACTCCAAGCTGCTTGAGATAAAAGACACAATCTATTAGCTTTTTTTAGATTACATTTTGTACATGTGCACTAGTTTTTAATGACTTGCATATCTGGGCAACCAAATTCCTTTGCTCCTCCACAGTTCCTAATCACTGACCATTCAGAAAGTATTCAGATTTATCTTTCTGGGATCCAAAGTGGGTGACCTCACACTTTCCCACATTGAACTCCATTTGTCCACTCACTTAATCTGTTTAAGTCTTTTTGTAACTTCCTGCTCCCATCCAAGCAACTTACCGTCCCTCCTAACGTAGTTTCTCTGCAAACGTGGATCTACAACTCTTTATGTTTTCATTTAAGCCATTGATATATATGGTGAAGAGGTCACACTACATAAAAAAAAAGGGCTGAATCTCCCGAACTTTGAAAATTTTCAGGCATCAAGACCATTTTCCGATTCCGACCCCATTCGCAGCAGCGGGGGGACATCAGGGTGATTTTACGTGAGACGGCCAATTAAGGACCCACCTCCAAGAGGGCCGTCCAATTATGAACAGCGGCCAGGTTCTGGAGGTAGGAGGTGGATGAAGTACTGCCCATTACTGGGCCACTGACAACCTTCACAGCATCATCAGTGAGAGTGCTGCTAAAGGACAAGCAGCAGGAGTGGCTGGGACACAATGGAGGCACCGTCATTATTGGGGAGCAGCTGGCAATGCATCAGTCCCAGCACTATCAGAGATATCAGTATCCAAGAGATCCTCATGCTATGGCAAGCCTCTGACACCGGACTGCATCAGTCTTGCTATTTATTGCCAGTAAACATTAAAAAGCCTTGAAATCTCATGCAGCTCCAACCTCCTGCTCTGCAGCCGCCTCTTCTGAGTTGCCAGGGTGTGCGCACAGTGGCAAGCCCATGCAACGCTGGGAAAATTGCATCCTGCTGGGAAAATTGCAGAAAATTGAACGCCTAATGGGCTACTTTAATGGGCTTCCCGCTGCGGACATGTGGGTTGCGGCAGTGGACCCAGCTTGCCCCTGGGAAAAGTGGCTGGAGGTGGGAATTTGCTGGCAAACCGGCCCAACGCATTTTCTCCTAGATTTGCTTGCCCCCTCGCCTCCAAACCCATCTCCAAGGGCCTGGGAAAATTCCCCTGTAGGAAACAGAGTAGGCCATTCAGCACCTTGAGTCTGTTCTCTGAGTGCAGATCACCGGGGACTACCTTAGGCCATTGTTCCAGAAAAACTTTCCCAAATATGTTTTTGGAACTTACGGCCTTCACTACTTGGGCTGTTCTACTTTTCCCAGTCCGTGTGAAATTAAAATCACAATTATTATAACCATGTTGATTATCCCAAATGCTTCCCTGATCTAATTTCCACTGTGACCTCACCCATTCTTTATTGGTCACTTGCTTTACAGGCAAATGTGGCAGACAATTTGCACACGACTAGATCTCACAAACAACAAATGAACGAATGAGCTTTTGGTGGTTTTAGGCGAGGGAGCAGAGTTGGCCAGGACACTGGGAGAATCCTCTGGCCTTCTTCCAATAGCATCATGGGGTCTTCTGCATTCCTGGATCAGCCAGCTGAGGCCTTGGTTGAAAGTTTCATTCTAAAATTTGGTACAAAACATCCCGTAAGCAGTGAAAATACAAGTTCCTTCATGGAATTGAGTGATGACAGCTGACTTGTCACAACACTCACTTACCCCAACTCTAATGTATAAACAACAAGAACTTGTATTTATATAGCACCTTCTATGTAGTAAAACATCCAATGGTGCTTTACAGGAGTGTTGTCAAACAAAGCATGACAGCAATCCACCTATGAAGATATTAGTGCAGTTGACCAAAAAGCTTGGTCAAAGAGGTAGATTTTAAGGGGCATCTTAAGAGAGGAAAGAGAAGTAGAGAGGTGGGGAGGTTCTGGGAGGGAAGTCCAGAGCTTAGGGCCCAGGCAGCTAAAGGCGCAGCCACCAATGGTGGAGCAATTAAAATCGGGGATGCTGAAGAGGCCAGATTTGGAGAAGCACACTATTTCGGAGGGTTGCAGGGTTGGAGGAGATTATAGAGATGGGGAGGGGCAAGGCCATGAAGGGGATTTGAAAACAAGGATGAAAATTTTTAAATCAAGGCGTTTCTTAACCGGAAGCCAATGTAGGTCAGTGAGCACAGGGGTGATGGGTGAATGGGACGTGGTGCAAGTTAGGACACGGGCAGCAGAGTTTCAGATAACCTCAAGTTTATGGAAGGGGGAATGTGGGAGGCCAGTCAAGAGTGCATTAGAATAATCAAGTCAAGAGGTTACAAAGTTTTGATGGGGGTTTCAGTAAAGCTGAGCTAAGGCAGGGGTTGAGTTGGGTAATCTTACCGATGGTTTAAGAAAGGGAACAATATCCATTGATTAACATGGAAGACCAAATAGAACTCCTGGACCCCCTTAATGGGTCTCTATTGAGTTTCTTTGTGTGTTAGACCAAAAAATCGAAAGGCCATAAGAGGCTATTTTTATTTCAATTTAATTTTGTTGTCGGGACAAAATATGCAGGCAGCAGAAAGATTTTCTACTGTCTAACACTGAATCAGTTCATAGAGTTATCAGACACACTGGACATTGATCTGTTGCCATGTATATTAGGTATGCTAAATGCATTTATACTAATGAGTGATAAATCACACCATGTATCCTGATAACATGCTTAATGACTAAAACAATATAAGGTTAGTACACACTCAAATTTAAATGGGTACTGAAATGATTTGCATTTCTTCTCTCCTGAACGCACTGCCTAATGCAGTTCAGCAGGTGCTGCCCATCTTCCACCATTGCACTGGGGTGGTCAGTGAGTGCTGGCAAGCTATTTGGCCATGGAGGCCTGATCCTGTAATCACTTGACATCCACATAAACAGTATCCTGCATGGGTCACTGTACAGTGACTGGGGCTTGGATCCTAGCTGATTTTCATGTCCACCTTCCCTCCAAAACAAACTCTCTCCCTCAGTCTTACTTTGAGGATAATTGCAGTGTCCCTGCCAAAACCCTGGCTAAGATCAGCTGAATCAGGACAAACCAGGAATCAAAATTGTGTACCTAAGTGCCACAAAGAGGAGTATTTACTCAGTAATCTATATGTGTCTATAGCAGTATTTACCCAGTGAACTGTACATCTCCATAATACAAGGTACAGCATTTAACTCCTGAATTATTAGTGAGGCTTTGTGTTGATTTGTAAACTGCTTTAGAGGTTAATGAAGTAATTCGAACCCATCAATTATATGACTACCTTGTAATCATTCACAGTTATCCGTGGTTCTCTATATAATGGAAAATACATTGAATTGGCTGACAGTCAGCTGCAAGTAAACCTTCAATAAATTTGGGGTCAAGCCGAAAATAATCAGGGTAATCACATCACATCTGAAGTGGGTACTATTCTTGTATGGAGAGCGTCATGTTTTGGGTACATGGACCACACTGATCATTCTTTGTACAACCAATGACCAAAATAGAATTGATACCCTCACATAAACTTTAACCAATTATTATATTTGAAACAATCTTGGGGCTAGGAACATAGGAACATAGGAGCAGGAGTAGGCCATTCAGCCCATCGAGACTGCTCTGCCATTAAATACAATCGTGGCTGATCATCTACTTCAATGCCCTTTTCCCACACTATCCCCATATCCCCTTATGTCATTTGTATTTAGAAATCCGTCAATCTCTGCTTTAAACATACTCAATGACTGAGCTTCCACAAACCTCTGGGGTAGAGAATTCCAAAGATTCACAGTCCTCTGTGTAAATAAATTTCTCCTCATCTCTGTCCTAATTGGCTTCCCTCTTATTTTGAAATTGTGTCCCCTGGTTCTAGACTCCCCAACCAGAGGAAACATCTTACCTGCATGTCCCCTGTCTATCCCTTTAAGCAATTTGTAGGTTTCAATGAGGTCACCTCTATTCTTCAAAGCTTTAGAGAATACAGGCCCAGTTTCCCCAATCTCTCTTCATAGGACAGTCCCGCCATCCTGGGAACAAGTCTGGTGAACCTTCGTTGCACTCCCTCTATGGCAATAATATCCTTCCTAAGGTAAGGGGACCAAAACTGCACACAGTACTCCAGGTGCAGTCTAACCAAGGTTCTATACAATTGAAGCAAGACTTCACTATTCCTGTACGCAAATCCTCCTGCGATAAAAGTTAACATACCATTAGCCTTCTTAATTGCTTGTTGCACCTGCATGTTAACTTTCAGTGACTTATTGACAAGGACACCCAGGTCCCTTTGTACATCTACACTTTCTAATCGCTTACCATTTAAGAAATACTCTGCACATCTATTCCTCCTACCAGAGTGGTTAACCTTACAATTTTCCACAGTATATTCCATCTGCCACGTTCTTGCCCACTAACTAAGTCTTTCCAAATCCCTTTGAAGCCGCTTTGCATCTTCCTCACAACAAACATTCTCACCTAGTTTGTGTCATCTGCGAACTTGGAAATACTATATTTGGTCCCCATATCCAAATCATTGATATATATTGTGAATAGCTGGGTCCCAAGCGTTGATCCCTATGGTATCCCACTAGTTACAGCCTGCCAACGTGAGAATGACCTGTTTATTCCTACTCTCTGTCTTTTGCCTGTTAACCAATCCTTAATAAATGCTAATATATTATCTCCTATCCCATGTGCTTTAATTTTGCCAACCAACCTCCTGTGGGGACTTTATCAAAGGCCTTTTGAAAATCCAAGTGTACCATCTCCACCGACTCCCCTTTATCAATTCTGTTAGTAACATCCTCAAAAAACTCCAAAAGGTTCGCCAAACATGATTTCCCGTTCATAAATCCATGTTGACTATGCCTAATTGGATCATTATTATCCTAGTGTACATTTATTACATCCGTTCGAATAGATTCTAGCATTTTCCCAACGACTAATGTCAGGATAACAGGTCTGTAATTTCCTGTTTTCTCTCTCCCTCCCTTCTTAAATAGTGGGGTGACATTTGCGAACTTCCAATCTGCAGGAACTACTCCAGAATCTATAGAATTTTGGAAGATGATCACAAATGCATCCACTATCTCCATAGCTACTTCTTTCAACCCTCTGGGATGTAGAATATCAGGTCCTGGGGACTTATCAACCTTCAACCCCATTAATTTCTCCAATACAACTTACTTACTAATACTAATTTCCTTCAATTTCTCATTCCCCCTAATCCCTTGGATCTCTAATTCTGGGAGATTTCTTGTATATTCCTCAGTGACGACAGACACAAAGTAATCATTTAGCTTCTCTGCCATTTCTCTGTTCCCCATTATAAATCCTCCCTACTCTGCCTGTAATGTACTCACATTTGTCTTAACCAAACGTTTCCTTTTTACGTACCTATAGAAGCTTTTACAGTCTGTTTTTATATTTTTTGCTAGCTTACGTTCATATTCTATTTTCCATTTCTTTATCAGTTCCTTCGTCCACTTTTGCTGTATTCTAAAATCCTCCCAGTCCTCAGGTTTACTACTTTTTCTGGGAACTTTGTAGGCCTTTTCTTTTAATCTTATACGATCCTTAACTTCCTTTGTTATCCACGGTTGACTGGCTTTACTTTTGAGGTTTTTGTGCCTTGAAGGAATGTATAGTTGCTGTAAACTATGTAATAGTTCTTTAAAGACTAGCCATAGCTGATGTACTGTCATACCTTTTAATGTATTTTCCCAATCCACCTCAGCCAATTTGCCCCTCATACCTTCATAATTTCCTTTGTTCAAATTTAAGACCCTGGCTTCAGATTGACCTACCCCACTTTCAAACATAATGTCAAATTCTTTCATATTATGGTCACCAAAGGTTCTTTTACAACAAGATTATCAATTAGTCCTTTCTCATTACATAATATTAGATCTAAAATAGCCTGTTCTCTCAGCGGTTCCTCAATATACTGCTCTAGAAAACCATCCCTGACACACTCCAGAAACTCGTCCTCCACAGCATTAGTGCTCAGTAGGTTTATCCAGTCTATATGCAGATAGACGTCACCCATGATTACTGTATTACCCATGCTACATGCTTTTCCAATCTCCTGATTAATGCCATACCCCACACTACCACTACTGTTTGGTGGCCTATAAACAACTCCTACCAATGTTTGCTGCCCCGTGCTGTTTCTTAGCTCCACCCAAACTGATTCCACATTTTGTTCTTCTGATCTGAGATCCTCCCTTACTAACATACTGATCCCATCCCTTATAATCAGCGCAACAGCACCTCTTTTTCCTTTTTTGCCTATCTTTCCTCAATGTCAAATATCCTCGAATAGTCAGTTCCCAGTCTTGGTCACCCTGTAGCCACGTTTCTGTTATGGCAATTAGATCATACCCATTTACCTCGATTTGGGCCTTTAAGTCATCTACCTTGTTGCAAATGCTGCGTGCATTTAGTCAGAGTGCCCTTAACCTTGTCTTCTTGACATTTTGCATCCTAAGCCTAGTTGATGCTCGCCTTTGTTTCACTTGCCTTCTAATGTCACTTGCTACTTTTTTAGCTCCAGCTTTACTTCCTTCCAATTTGAGACACCCCTCAGGTTCCCATCCACCTGACAAGCTAGTTTAAACCCTCCCCAACAGCACTGGCAAATCTCCCTGCAAGGATATTCGTTCCAGTCCTGTTAAGGTGTAGCTCGTCCATCCTGTACATGTCCCAAATGCCCCAGAACCAGTCCCAATGACTCAGACATCTGATGTCCTCCCTCTTACACCAATTCTCCAGCCACATGTTCAATCGATCAATCCTCCTATTCCTCTGCTCACTAGCATGTGGCACTTGGAGTAATCCTGAGATTAATGCTTTGGAGGTCCTGCTTTTTAATTTCCTTCCTAACTCCCTAAAATCTGCTTTCAGGACCTTGTCCCTCTACCTTGGCAGGCATCCTCTGACTTCCGAGGCTGTGAGGGCCTAAGGCATGTTGAGCTGACCCTGAGCAGTCTCAGGACCACTCTTTATCACCCTGGGATTCTGGGGTGCTCATGTCACTGGCAGAGGGGACAAGGAGCCGCACATATCAGGAGCGCCCTGAGAGGAGCTCCCAGATGCATACTGCTGTTGCTTCTGAGCCCTTGTGAGGCTCAATTGGGCCTCCCTGCTGACCTCAAAGGGATGAGCAGCTGCTAGACGTCACAGGAGTCTGGTCGACAGCTCTCTGAGGCACCGCTGCATAGAGCTCACTTTCTCTGTGAGGTTTTGCTGGAGCAGTCCCTTCACTGCAGCTGCCAATCTGTAAATGGAGGAAGCCAGTTGCGCAGATGACAGGGACTGTGCCGTATTCGTGGCCTGGATGGAGATCTCCAAAGTCCTGCAGCATCTCCCGCCGAATGGATGTCATCAGAGGCTCATCATAAGCATGGAGCTCAGCACTGGCCTGGCCTCCCACATTCCTCTGAGAGCCAGAGGCCTCGGCCGATACTGCCTCTGGCAGCTGGTCTGGCACTTGTGCGGTGCTGGCACCAGGTTGTGACCACGAATCCGAAGACCCAACCAACCCAACCGAGGTGACTGTATCTGAGCTGGCACTTGGTGCGGGGAAAGGATGTGACGCTGCACCCTCTGAGGTCCACTCCTCCTCCTCAGAGGTGGACAGCTGTGTCCCGGAGATGTTGCTTGGCCGCTGCTGTGTTTCACCTGCAGGGAAAAACACAATGATCATGTGTGATCAACACTCCGGACTGAAGGACATGTCATTGACTGCAGTGTGGGCACATGTGCGTGACTTTGAACTCGCGAGCAACCTTCATTGCTTGAGCCTGCACCCCCCCACGCCCCTCACCCACACCCTGGGGAACTCACCCTCCAGGTGCTCCAACCTCAACGTCGGCTAGTGAGCATCTTCTGTCCTCCCCAATAAGCAGCAATGCATCCTCCTCCAAACTCGTGAGAATTGTGATATTGCCGACACCACCACCGGTTCATGACCTCTCTCGGGCATTCTGGGCCCTCTTCTCCTGAGGAAACACATGGCAATCAGTTCAGTTCCTTGACTTGAAGGAGCACTCGCTCATCCCTCAGACTGCATGCTGCCTCTGGGACCATTGCCATTAAAGTGTAAGGTTAGCACTCTTCTGGACCACTGTGCAGCTCAGATGTGCCCAGCATATGGCCCATGACAGGACTGCAGCCATTCACTCCAGATGGATGACTTCGACTTTACAGCATCAACACCTGTCTACCCTCCCGTATAAGTTCAAAGCTGTAATGACTGCAACATGCCCCTTACCCTGGCAGAGTGAAGAAGGTCATTAACCCGCTTGCAGCACTGGAGCCATGTCCTCCTCACAACCCCATGGCTGCTGACCTCCTCCGCAACCTCCATCCAGGCCTTCTTGGTGACCTGGGGAGGCCTTCTCCTTCTGTCTGCTGGAAAGAGGACCTCCTGCCTTACCTCAGCCACCTGGAGGAGAACACACAGGGAGTTTTCTGAGATTCTTGGGGCCATACGGTTACCTCGCTCTGCCATTTCTGCAAGCGGGTTCCGGTCCTCCAAGATCTCTGGTAGATTTATGGATATTGAATGGATCGCCCCTTAAGTAGCAATGTCACTCCTTTCCCCCTCAGCCATGCATATTCCTTGGGCTTAGCTCTAGCTCCTCCCTCCATTCTCCTCGATGCAGGTAGCCTTCTCAGAGCCATTGAAGGTGCTGAAAGCCACTTAAAAGGGTTTGCAGCACCTTTTCACAGCTCCAGCTTTGCCCCCACCGACGCTCACCTTCCCGCCGGCGCATGCCCTTTTCAGCCATTAATCCATCACTGAGACACTAATTGCACCCTTAGCGCTCGATTGGGGTGGAAGCTGAGCTCGGAGCAGGAGCAACCTTGGCACCTGCTTCCATCTTCTGGACCGTAGAGCCGCCGGGACAGGTACAATTCCGGCACAGATGCCCATCATCACCAGATGACCATCATCACCTGATGCCCATCATCACCTGATGTCCATCACTTCCGGATATCCATCACTTCCAGATATCCATCATCTCCAGATGTCCATCATCTCCAGATGTCCATCATCTCCAGATATCCACCATCTCCGGATTTCCACCATCTCCCGATATCCACCATCTCCAGATTTCCATCATCTCCAGATTTCCATCATCTCCAGATATCCACCATCTCCGGATATCCACCATCTCCCGATATCCACCATCTCCAGATTTCCATCATCTCCAGATATCCATCATCTCCAGATGTCCATCATCTCCAGATATCCATCATCTCCAGATATCTATCATTACCTGATGCCCATCATCTCCAGATATCCATCATTACCTGATGTCCATCATCTCCTGATATCCATCATCTCCAGATATCCACCATCTCCAGATATCCACCATCTCCAAATATCCATCATCTCCAGATATCCATCATTACCTGACGTCCATCATCTCCAGATATCCATCATCTCCAGATATCCATCATTGCCTGATGTCCATCATTACCTGATGTTCATCATTTCTAGTTATCTATCATTACCTGACATCAATCATCTCCAGATATCTATCATTAACAGATATCTAGCATCACCAGATGCCCATCATCATCAGATATCTATCATTAGCAGGAATCCTCCATTATCTAGTGTCGTTCTTTTCTGAGGTATCCTTCATTTCTTGGCTGCTGCCAGCACAGTAGTGCACTGGTGAGTCATTTTAGGCTGTCATGGGAACTTTGCTACTTCCCTTTTATGCAAAAAGACAGGTGCAGTTCCTCAATTCCTCTGTGATGATTAAAGGATTTAAAGAGGCAGTGGACCCCAGCAGCAAAAATCCACCTTGACCATGAAAATATACTGTTCAAAATTGGTGCACAAATATTTAATACTGTTGTACAATATTTCTTGATTGGTTATTTCAGCAAAAGCAACAGTTCCAGGTAAATGTGTTTTATTTGTTCTGGGGATGTGGATGAGTTAGAACCATAGAACCATCGAAAGATTATGGCACAGGAGGAGGCCATTCAGCCCATCATGTCTGTGCCGGCTGAAAAAACTAACTGCCAAACCTAATCCCACCTTCCAGCACCTGGTCCATAGCTTCACAGGTTACAGCACTTCAGGTGCATGTCGAGGTACCTTTTAAAGGCTTCTGCCTCCACCACTGTTACTGGCAGTGAATTCCAGACACCCATTAATCTCTGAGTGAAAAATGTTTCCTCATGTTCCCTCTAATCCTTCTACCAATCACCTTAAATCTGTGTCCCCTGGTAACGGATCTCTCCGCTAGGGGAAACAGGTCCTTCCTGTCTACTCTATCCAGGCCCCTCATAATTTTGTGCAGCTCAATGAAGTCACCGCTCAGCCTTCTCTGTTCTAAGGAAAACAACCCTAGCTGCAACTTTCAAGCCCTGGCAACATTCTTGTAAATATCCTCTGTACTCTCTCCAGAGCAATTATGTTGTTCCTGTAATGTGGTGACCAGAACTGTACGCAATACTCCAGCTGTGGCCTAACCAGCATTTTATAAAGTTCAGCTTTATATCCCTGCTTTTGTATTCTATACATTGGCCAATAAAGGAAAATATTCCATATGTCTTCTTCATGACTCTATCTACCTGTCCTGTCACCGTCAGGGCCCTGTGGACATGCACTCCAAGATTTCTCAATTCTTCTACCCCTCTCAATATCCTCCCGTTTATTGTGTATTCCCTTGCTTTGTTTGCCCTTCCCAAATGCAATACCTCACACTTCTCCGGATTGAATTCCATTTGCCACTTTTCCACCCACTCAACCAAACCATTGATATCATTCTGGAGTCTACAGCTATCCCCTTCATTATCAAATACATGGGCAATTTTTGTATCATCTGCAAATTTCCCAATCATGCCCCCACATTTAAGTCCAAATCATTAATATATACCACAAACAGCAAGGGACCCAACACTGAGCCCTGTGGAACGCCACTGGAAACCGCTTTCCATTCACAAAACATCCGTCGACCACCACTCTTTGTTTCCTGTCACTGAGCCAATTTTGGATCCAACCTGCCACATTCCCCTGTATCCCATGGACTTTCATTTTTCTGACCAGTCTGCCATGCAGGACCTTGTCAAATGCCTTACTAAAATCTATGTAGACCACATCCACTGCACTACCCTCATCAATCCTCTTTGTTACTTACTCAAAAAGCTCAATCAAGTTAGTAAGACACAACCTTCCCTTAACAAATCCATGCTGACTATCCTTGAGAATCCGTCCCTTTCTAAGTGACAGTTTATCCTGTCTCTCAGAATTGATTCTAATAATTTACCTATCACCGAGGTCAGACTGACTGGCCTATAATTATTTGACCTATCCCTTGCACCCTTTTTAAACAATGGTACAACGTTCGCGGACCTCCAATCCTCTGGCACCTTGCCTGTATCCAGTGAGAATTTGAAGATGATCCTCAGCGCATCCGTTATTTCCTCCTTGGCTTCCTTTAACAACCTGGGATTCAATCCATCCGGCCCTGGCGATTTATCCACTTTCAAGGATGTCAGACCCTCTAGTACTTCCTCTCTCATTCTGCTTATCGTATCTAATATTTCACACTCCTCCTCTTTTACTACAATGTCTGCATCATCCCTCTCCTTTGTGAAGACAGAGACAAAAATCTCATTAAGAACCCTGCCCACATCTTCTGCATCCACACTTAAGTTCCCTTGTTCATCTCTGATAGGCCCTACCCTTTCTTTAGTTATCCTCTTGTTCTTAATGTACTGATAAAACATCTTTGGGCTTTCCTTGATTTTACCTGCCAATAATTTTTTATGTCCCCTCTTTGCTTTCCTAATTTCCTTTTTTACTTCACTTTCTATACTCCTCTCGGCTTTCTAAAGTATTAAGCTTTTTGTGGCCGGCATAAGCTTTCTTTTTCTGCTTTAACTTACCCTGTATGCTTCTAGATAACCAGAGAGCTCTAGATTTGGCAGTACCACCCTTTATCTTTGTGGGGACGTGCCTACACTGTGCCTGTAGTATCTCGCTTTTGAATGCCTCCCACTGGTTTGTCACTAATTTTCCTTCAAGTAGCTGTATCCAATCCAGATCACTGCTCCGCTTTGTAAAATTTGCCTTACCCAATTTAAAACTTTTACTCCTGTTTTACCTTTTTCCTTTTCCATGGTTATGGCCTTTATAGCCACTCCAGGCGCTGCTTCACAAACCACTGACCACCTCCAGGCACGTATCCATTGTCTCTCGAGATAAGGAGGCCCAAAAGGTTATGCTAAAACTAACTGTATTATGGTCACGATCTCCAAAATGGTTGCCCACTGTTACTTCATCCACTTGCCCAGCTTCATTACCAATGACTAAATCTAGCATTGTGCCCCCTCTCGTTGGGCTTGTTACGTACTGGCTAAAAAAGTTCTCGAATGTAGTTCAAGAATTTTGTCCCCTCGGTGCCCTTCACACTGTTTGTATCCCAGTTGATATTGGGGTAGTTGAAATAGAAACATAGAAAATAGGAGCAGGAGTAGGCCATTCGGCCATTCGAGCCTGCTCTGCAATTCATTATGATCATGGCTGTTCATCCAACTCAGTAACTTGTTCCGGCTTTCGCCCCATACCCTTTGATCTCTTTAGACACAAGAGCTATATCTAACTCCTTCTTGAAAACATGCAATGTTTTGGTCTCAACTGCTTTCTGTGGAGCGAATTCCACAGGCTCACCACTCCCTGGGTGAAGAAATTTCTCCTCATCTCAGTCCTGAAAGGTTTATCCCGTATCCTTAGACTATAACCCCTGCTTCTGGATTCCCCCACCATCGGGAACATCCTTTCTGCATCTACCCTGTCAAGTCCTGTTAGAATTTTATAGGTTTCTATGAGATCCCCCTCACTCTTCTGAACTCCAGCGAATATAATCCTAACCGACTCAATCTCTCCTCATACGTCAGTCCCACCATCCCAGGAATCAGTCTGGTAAGCCTTCGCTGCACTCCCTCTATAGCAAGAACATCCTTCCTCAGATAAGGAGACCAAAACTGCACACAATATTCCAGGTGTGGCCTCACCAAGGCCCTGTATAAATGCAGCAAGACATCCCTGTACTCGAATCCTCTCGCTATGAAGGCCAACATACCATTTGCCTTTTTTACTGCCTGTTGCACTTGCATGCTTACCTTCAGCGACTGGTGTTCGAGAACACCCAGGTCTCGCTGCATATTCCCCTCTCTCAGTTTATAGTAGTTCAGATAATAATCTACTTTCCTGTTATTGCTACCAAAGTGGATAATCTCACATTTATCCACATTATACTGCATCTGCCATGCATTATCCCACTCACTCAACTTGTCCAAATCACCCTGAAGCCTCTCTGCATCGCCTCACAACTCACCCTCTCACCCAGTTTTGTGTCATCTGCAAATTTGGAGATGTTACATTTAGTACTCTTTCTCTACATTTCTCTACTAATACTGATTTCTTTCAGTTCCTCTCTCTCACTAAGCCCTCTGTTCCCCAACATTTCTGGTATGATATTTGTGTCCTCCTTTGTGAAGGCAGAACCAAAGTATGCATTTAGTTGGTCAGCCATTTCTTTCTTCCCCATAATAAATTCCCCCGT
Source organism: Heterodontus francisci (assembly GCF_036365525.1). Lineage (NCBI taxonomy): Eukaryota > Metazoa > Chordata > Chondrichthyes > Heterodontiformes > Heterodontidae > Heterodontus > Heterodontus francisci. The sequence continues at coordinate 25,186,287 of NC_090403.1, read as the reverse complement.
TTCTGACTGTAAGGGATCTACATTTGTCTTCACCAATCATTTTCTCTTCACATACCTATAGAAACTTTACAGTCAGTTTTTATGTTCCCCACAAGCATGCTCTCGTACTCTATTTTCCCCTTCTTAATCAATCCCTTGGTCCTCCTTTGCTGAATGCTAAACTGCTCTCAATCCTCAGGTCTGTTGTTTATCCTGGCAAATTTATATGCCTCTTCCTTGGATCTAATGCTATCTCTAATTTCCCTCATAAGCCATGGTTTGGGTACCTTTCCCTTTTTACTTTTGTGCCAGACAGGGATAAACAATTGTTGCAGTTCATCCATGAGCTCTTTAAATGTTTGCCATTGCCTATCCACCGTCATCCCTTTAAGTAACGTTTCCCAATTCGTCATGGCCAAATCGCGCCTCATACCTTCGTGGTTTCCTTTACTAAGATTCAGGACCCTTGTCTCAGAATCAACTACATCACTCTCCATCTTGATGAAGAATTCTATCATATTTTGGTCGCTCGTCCCCACTAGACTGTCAAATATTCCTCTCTCATTATACAATACCCAGTCTAGGATGGCCTGTTCTCTAGTTGGTTCCTCAATGTATTAGTCCAGAAAACCATCCCATATACACTCCAAGAATTCCTCCTCTGGGGTATTGTGACTAATTTGATTTGCTCAATCTATATGCAGATTAAAGCCATCCATAATTACAGACGTTCCTTTATCGCATGCATCTCTAATTTCCTGTTTAATGCCATTCCCAACATCACCACTACAGTTTGGGGGTCTATATACAACGCCCACTAACGTTTTTTGCCCCTTAGTGTTTCTCAGCTTTACCCATACAGATTCCACATTGTCAGAGCTAATATCTTTCATCACTATTGCGTTAATTTCCTCTTTAACCAACAATGCAACTCCACCACCTTTTGCTTTTTGTCTTTCCTTCTTAAATACTAAATATCCCTGGATGTTCATTTCCCATCCCTGGTCACCTTGCAGCCATGTCTCTGTAATCCCGATTATATCATGCCCGTTTACATCTATTTGTGCGATTAATTCATCCACTTTATTCCGAATGCTCTGCGCATCAAGGCACAAAGCCTTAAGGCTTGCCTTTTAAACATTACTTGTCCCCTTCCTACTATTTTTCACTGTGGCCCTGTTTGATACTGGGCCTTGATTTCTCTGCCTATCACTTTTCTTATTCCCCTTAATGTCTTTTGTTCTTGTCTTTGATTCCCCCCTCCTCTGACTCCTTGCAAAGGTTCCCGTCCCCTTGCCATTTTAGTTTAAACACTCCCCAACCACTCTAGCAAATACTCCCCCTAGGACATCAGTCCCGGTCCTGGCCAGATGTAACCCATCCAGTTTGTACCGGTCCCACCTCCCCCATAACTGGTCCGAATGTCCCAGGAATCTAAAACCACCCCCCTCACACCATCTCTTCAGCCACGTATTCATCCGATATATCCTGCTATTTCTACTCTGACTAGCACGTGACACTGGTAGTAATCCTGAGATCACTACCTTTCAACTTACTTCCTAGCTCCCTATATTCTGCTTTTAGGACCTCATCCTTTTTTTTACCTATGTCGTTTGTACCAATGTGTGCCACGACCACTGGCTGTTCACCCTCCCCCTTCAGAATGTCCTGTAACTGCTCTGAGACATCCTTGACCCTAGCACCAGGGAGGCAACATACCATCCTGGAGTCTCTTTTGTGGCCACAGAAACGCCTATCTATTCCCCTTACAATTGAGTCCCATATAACTATTACATTCCCACACTTTTTGCTCCCCCCCTGTGCAGCAGAGCCAACCGTGGTGCAACGAATTGGGCTGTTGCTGCTTTCCCCTGAAAGGCTATTCCCCCCAACAGTATCCAAAGCAGTATATCTGTTTTGCAGGGGAATAACCACAGGAGATTCCTGCACTGCCTGCCTAGTCCTCTTGCTTTGCCTAGTGGTCACCCATTCCCCTCCTGCCTGTGGGGTCTGAGCCTGCGGAGTGACCACCTCTCTATACGTGCTATCCACAATACTCTCCGCCTTGTGGATGCTCCACAGTGTCCCCAGCTGCCGCACCAGCTCTGAAACCCAGGCTTCCAGGAGCTGCAGCTGGATACATTTCCTGCACACATGCTGGTCCCGGGCACTAGAAATGTTCCCGGCTTCCGACATGGAACACGAAGAGCACACCACGGCTTTGAGCTCTCCTGCCATGACTTAACCCTTTAAATTAAATTAAACCTTCTGGAAGATCTTAATGTCCAATATTATCAGTTACTCTAGGGCCCTTCTTCCTTGGTCCTTGTTACTACAGAGCTCCCCAAAAAAAAACACTACTTACTATATTTGAAATAAACTTTAACCTTTTCTTACCTGAGATACTTACCCAGCTATTTGGAGCTATTCCCTAACAGCAGTGAATCACCAACCAATCACCTTGCAGCTCTCCTGTGACATTACTGTTGGCTTTTATTTTGAAAACTCCGGCGCGCTGCCACTGCTCTTTTAAACTCTGCTGGTCTCACTCAGTCTTGCTCCTTCCCGCCGCTGCTGCTCTTTTAAACTCTGCCGGTCTCACTCAGTCTCGCAGCTTCCCACTGCCGCTGCTCTTTTAAACTCTGCCGGTCTCACTCAGTCTCACTCCTTCCCATTGCCACTGCACTTTTAAACTCTGCCGGTCTCACTCAGTCTCGCACCTTCCCACTGCCGCTGCTCTTTTAAACTCTGCCGGTCTCACTCAGTCTCACTCCTTCCCATTGCCACTGCACTTTTAAACTCTGCCGGTCTCACTCAGCCCCCAACTATTATTGCCCTATAGCCTATAGTTTTTGCACTCAGAAATTTGCCTACATATTTGTTCTTCTATCTCCCTCCCACTATTTGGGGGTTTATAGCACACTCCTAGTACACTCCTAGCTGCCCCTTTTTTATTTCTGTGCTCCACCTATATGGCCTCATTTGACGATTCATTTCGCAGGCCATCCCTCCTCACAGCTGTTATTGATTCCTTAATCGATAATGCTACACCCCCTCTTTTTTTATCTCCCTTTCTATCCCACCTGAAAACTCTATATCCAGGGACGTTGAGCTACCATTCTTCCCATTTAGGTTTGAAATGAAAATTGGGAGAAATGTATAACAGGCAGTTGAATAGACTGTTGGCCAAAGTCACAATAAACCCAATGAGTTTTCTGAGTATTCAGTGAAGGAATCTGGGTCTATATTTTCATTATGGAAGCAGGAACTAGGAATCGGGTTTGGATTTGCATCTGAAACTTACCTCGTGTGGGAAGCTGATTCAGATTGCCATTTCCACATGGGAAAGCCTCAATTGGTATGGAGCCGGGTTTCCTGTCCTCTTAGTGGGATTGAAAATAGTATTGTTTCAGATCAAGTATGGGGCTCTGTAGACTTCCACGGCAGCCATCACTGAGGCTGCTGGTTATCCTGTGGGAGAGATTTTCCTTCCACTGCACCAGAGGGAAGCGACATGTCACAGGGGAGCTGTAGGCCTGGCATTAGGGGCAGGGCAGACCCTTGCTTCATTGATGCCAGCCTGGATCTAATGCTGGAGGCAGTGAGATAGAGGAGGGAGGTCATCTTCCCAGAGGGTGGCAAGAGGAGACCACCTCACCATGCAGCAGGGGCACCTCTCTGTTCAGTGTTATCCCCCTCTGCCTCTCTTCCTCCTCCTCTCTTACTTCCTGCTCTTCCCCCGATGAGCTGTCCCCTTCCAGGGCCCTACTGTTCTCAAGGTCCATGCCTCTCTGGAGAGCCATGTTATGGAGAGCACAGCAGACCACCACAATGACCAAGGCCCTCGCAGAAAGGTACTGGAGGATGACGCCCGACCGATCCAGGCACCAGAATCGCATCTGCAGAAGCCAGATGGCCTGCTGAATGGTTGGCCTGCTGAGCAGGTGGCATTGGTTGTTTCACCTCTGTGCCTCAGTCTGGGGCTCCTGTAGAGGGATCAGTAGCCAATTCGTCAAGGGATCTTTGTTGTCTTCTTGGAACCAGCCATGCACTTTGCGGATGGAATGAAAATCCGAGGCAGCCTGGACTGGCAGAGGGCGAAGGAATTATGGCAGTTGCCAGGAAAGCGAGCGCACACATGGAAGAAGCTCTTGTTCTGGTTGCGGACCAGTTGGACGTTGAGGGAGTGGAAGCATTTTCTGTTGGTTGATCTCACTGGCCGGTCGCTGGGTGCCTTGATGGTTAGGTGGGCACAGGCGATGATGCTTTGCACCTGAACCCAGTGGCTGCTATGTCACGCCCATCAGCGTCATAGTGGGTGTGGTCCCCTGCCCTCCTGAAAGGGCATCTGTGACCTACCTGATGGTCTAATGAGATGCCAACTGCAAGATGCCACCTGGGTCCACAGCTGATCCTTGGAACCACCCGGTCGCATAGAAGTTCAGGGTGATGGAGACCTTGACAGCTGCAGTTAAGAGACAGCCAGTGGGGCCACGAGCCTCAGGTCATTGAGGATCAGAGCACATAGGACTGAGACCATTGGCCTGGATAGGCGCAGCCTCCTATGGCACTGGCGCTCTATCATTTGTGGGTAGCTGACCCTTGGGCTGTCCACCTGATGTCCTGGGTAGCATCTTCATCCCCCTGCTGTGCTCCTCTGGCCTCCTGCCATCCAGAAGGTTGTATCTGCTGCAGCTCATCCTGACTGCTCTGTCCAATGTCAGAGTAGCCTGTTCCCATCTGACCACCCCCCCCCACCCCCCCAAAAGGGCTTTGTGTGCTCACTAGGCCTTCCCCTGCCAATCCCAGCTGCCTCTGTGATGCCAGCGAGTTCAGGTCCCTCTTCAGTTTCCTGCCACTTACCAATGACCAATTCAATACTTCCAGCTGCAGCAATATCCACACTGAGGCACAGCTAAAGCAGCTGAGCTTTATTTGCTGCCTCTGCTTTATTTCAATCAGCCCTTCCCATAGCCCTTATGTTCCTCCACACTGCTCATGTCTTCCCAACCCTGTGGTATTCCCCCCATGGCATCTTCCCCATTCCCAGCTTTCAAGATTTGCTCAGAGATACTGATAAGCCTGTTAATGAGCTCTTTAATGAGCTTAACAGGCAAGTAAATGGAAGCGTCCACCACTGGTTCCCTCACTGGTGTCCCTTTAAAAATGGCATTGCGTTCCGGATGCGTGGGTCCCACTGCCAACCTCCATGAACACAATTTTTAAATTGTGCTTGCCTCCATTCCCACATTCAGTGGGCTTTGAAAATACGGCCCATAGTCTCTATGAAATTAAAGAAATTTTCAGACAGTTGAGATGTGATTTAATAAGTATACTAATTAAGGATTCCAACTGGACATAGAGTATGTAGGATTTCACAAGCTGGATTGGAACATGGGAAAACCTTTTCAGTCCATCAAGCCTCTGGCAACATACAGATGGTACCGTGACTCCAATCACCCACTCATTCCTGAGGAAAGGTTGCTTATAAAAAATCCCCAAAGACTCAAACACCCAACAATATTTATCCACATTCACATCACTACTATACCATACTGGCTTGTTGCCCTCCATAAAAAGGATTCCGCTCCTTGCCCTAGTGCCACAAGAGTGCCCAAAACCTATGGAACATGGATGCTTATGAAACATCTACAATCTGTAATGTTGAAGGATCTCTGACTATTATGTTTGCAACTGCGAGTTGGTGCATCCCACTCTTGCAGAGGTCACCCAATCCCTCCCAGTGCTGCTGACACATCTGTTTAAAGTAAAATGAATCTCATTCACTCTAATTCTACAGCAAACCCTCTTTGATTAGGTTTGGTCCCTATTCTATGTTTGGAAATGTTCCCTTTCAAATGGGAAAAAATTGGGTCATGGTGGGTGAGTGGGGATCAGACAGGCGATTGGGAGGAAGAGATTGTGGGGAGGGATTGGAGGTTTGGAGATACTATTTGCTTGCTGGATCCGGCGCCTCCCTCTCCCCTTTAGCTGCCGGGTTTTTGGAGCCCTGGGAAACCTGGCTGATAAATTCAAATGTTTGCCAAAATCTGAGGGAGTGGGCCTCAATTGCATATTATAATCTCAGACCTGCCTGTGTGTATGTGAGTGATGGAAAGGCACCATCTATATGAGGGCCATTAAAGGATTGAAACTCCTGTATGGCCTGCTGAACTCTGCTCAAATCGCTGACTCATGCTCTCTCTTGGCGAGGTTCCATGCCAGCAGTGTTGTGTTAAAAGTGCTATATAAATGCAAGTTGTTGTTATATAGCAGTGACTGCATCTCATTGTACTTGACACATTTTACGATGTTCCGAGATGCGATAAGGTGCTACTAAAATGCAAGCTTTTCTTTTCATTTTACTTTTTTAATTCATTATTTTGTAAAAGCAAAATTGCACAACATCAAAAACACTCCACTAGTCATGACCTTTTGATTTCATTATTGCGGTTAATTTATGCCAATGTCTATTTTTGTTTATTTTTAAGGCATTTTTACATCTGTCTCTGTGATTCTACTGACCTCATCATTGCAGATTTTACACAGAGTGAATTACAAGTCCCAAAGGATGAGAGAAATTGGTGGGCTTTATAGTGGTTTCCACCAGTGTTCCTAGTTATTCAGCAGCCTCCTCTTCATAATCCGACATAAATTAAGGCTTCATGGAAGGAAGAGTATTTGAAATGGTCCAAGGGCAGCAGCAGGACGGCACCTGAACCCTTAAGTGAATAATTAATCTGACTTGGTCAGGCTTGCAGTCTCCAGGGAGACTCAAGTTACTATCAGTAAATTAATACTGAGTGTTCTGCTACGTCGCAGGCCTCAGATGAAATGAACCATCTTCTCTCAGCACTCATACTGTCAACTTCAGCTTCTCAGTGATTGAACTTACACCCACTAAACCCCATGGTGAAATCAGCAGTGTTAATCTGCCTGAAAGATACAGAACTTAGTTCAAACTAATTCAATGGCGATCTATGTGACGCTTCATGCTGACAATTTACAAAGGCTCATGAAGAAGCAAGAGATATTTCAGAGTGTGTGATCCTAACAGGGCTCAGTTCATTCATGGTTGAAAGGCTAATGTCATACATGTTGAAACAGCCAACTCTCAGCCATCCGATAGTCTCAGTCTGTTTTTCTAAAATCATTCATGAGATGTGGGCATCACTAGCAAGGGCAGAAATTATTGCCCATCTCTAGTTGCCTTTGAGAAGGTAGCAGTGGATCTTCTTCTTGAATTGTTACAGTCCTTGTGCTCCCAAAATGCTCTTAAGAAGGGAGTTCCAGAAATCAGACCCAGCAGTGATGAAGGAAGGGCAATATATACCCAAGTCAGTGTGGTGTGCGACTTGGACGGGAACTAGGGTGTGATGGCATTCACAATTAAAGAGACATTCTTATTGCATTTGTAGTCCTATTGTACGGATTACCAGGAAAATGGTCAGAAGTTTACAAAGAATGATGCACTGGCACCAAGTCACCAACGTAACCTCTAATATTTTTTTGGAGTGCGAAGGTGATTTATTTAAGTGCATAGCCTCTTTAATTTTCTTTTACATGGCTGCATACGCAAGGAATTCAAAAGGGATGACTTGTGCATGACCTGCATGGGGACTTTTAGGTTGCTAACAGGGTGCATTGCATGTCATCAATTGTATCTGATGCTAACATTAATCACATGCTGAGCCTATGGCAGACTTCTCAGAAAGCTGTGTTTCCAAAGACATACTAATGCTTCTCCATTCAGGTTTATCTTGACACCACTAAAACTTAAGATTTTGATGCCCTGCATCTTTAGTGTCAGAGTTTGGCAGCCAGATGCGGCTCAGATGGTTTGTATCTTGTGACCCTGGCAGGCCGGATGCTTCAAGAAACACAATACATTTTTAATGATCTCATATAACTTCCAACAATAGGTTCAGTTGTAACACAGAAAACCAACTTTTCACAAGACAGCATGACGCATACAGATAAGGAAATGTACCTCATCATATCATCTGTTTCTTGAATGAGTCAAACATGACACCTCCTCTACTTTAATCTGCCCTAACTGGAGACCAATCCAAATGGGGATCGCTCTTTATGTGGAGAAATATTTCTTGATTTCAGTTCTACATTGTCCTTTCACCACATTTAGCCTCTTGATATATTGTTCCACCATTTTGGTTTCCTTTGTAAAATGACCTGAAGTGCAATCCCAAAGAAAAAAAGAATTCTGTCCTCATGCAGATTGTTACTGGACAGAAATAAAAACTTGCATTTAAATTGCATCTTTCACAACCTCAGGACATCCGAAAGTGCTTTGCAGCCAATTAAGTATTTTTGAAATGTAAATCACTGTTGTACGGTAGGAAACACAGCAGCCAATTTGTGCACAGCAAGATCCCACAAACAAGTTGGTCGCGGCATAAATATTGTCCAGGATACCTGGGAGAACTCTCCTGCTCTTCGACATAGCATCTTTTTCATCCATCTGAGAGGATAGACAGAGGCTCGGTTTAACTTCTCATCCAAAAGGAGGAACCTCTGACAGTGCAGCACTGGCTCAGTATTGCACTGAAGTATCAGCCTGGATTGTGTACTCAAGTCTCAAGAGTGAATCGTGAATCCATTGCATTCTGTCTCAAGGGCAAGAGTGCCCACACTAAGCCACAGCTGACACAGTTACCAAGTCCTTATTTTGTTTGGAGAATGGGAAGAGGCCATATATTAATGGCGGTGTACAATGATACTGTCCAACAGGACTTACATGACATATTGGGTGTTTGAAAGCAAATTAAATGAGTTTTGTCAAACATTTGATCAATCAATTGACTAGGGCTGTATTCCCTAGCGCAGAGAAGATTAATACTGAACCTACTATTAATATTGAAAGTTATAAAAGGTTTCAGAAGGTACATAGTGAAAGATCATGTCAATTGCTCACAAGGGGCATAAATTGAGGATTGATACTAAAAACATAAAAGGGGATTTTAGAAAATTTGTTTACTGAAAAATACTTTAGGATATGGGATACCTTACCACACATGGAGCTGAGTTAGATATACCATTTAAGGGGATAATAGATGAGGACTTGAAGAAGAATTATAGAGGTATAAAGAGAGAGCAAAGAAGTGGGAATGCTCTAGCGGTGAAGATAGTACCAGCACATGCATGATGGCCCAAATGGCCTCCTTCAGTACAGAAATCTCCATGATCCTATGAAGATGGTCACCCTTTTAATTAAACTAACAGAAACAGGCATAAAACCAAATCTCCAGCATTTAATCTAATTATATACAGTGTGTCTCAAAAGTCTGGTAATTGTGCTTCCTGACATAATTATATAGCCTATAGTCCCCATAGTCCTATCATCCTGTTTCTCATCTCCAAAATAATTCTTTATTTGAGCAGCCTAGGAGTTGTTTGATCACTTTACCCTGCAGTACTAGCATTGACTCTCAGTCTCAAATCAGTGTCACATCAGCTCTGCTTTTAACTGTCATTAGCACTCTTTCATTTTTTTGAGATGCAGAATATGATATAAAAAGTAATAGCTGTGGAGTAAGGCTGCTAAAAGGCTACAATTTAATCTCTGGTTTCCGATGACATTCAAACGTCATTCAAAGCTCCACCGTTGTGGGTTTTTAAAGTTATCTCTGGGCTCTTCAATTAAACTATAGCCCGTAGCTCGCTCCCAACTGTACAAACCATTTAATGCCATCAGTATAATAAAAGCAAAATACTGCGGATGCTGGAAATCTGAAACAAAAACAAGAAATGCTGGATTCACTCAGCAGGTCTGGCAGCATCTGTGGAAAGAGAAGCAGAGTTAACGTTTCGGGTCAGTGACCCTTCTTCGGAACTGACAAATATTAGAAAAGTCACAGATTATAAACAAGTGAGGTGGGGGTTGGGCAAGAGATAACAAAGGAGAAGGTGCAGATATGTCGAGCATTCTTTGTTCCAGTCCTACTCAGGCCCCCTCCCCCAACTCTTTTTCCGGTACATTGATGACTGTATCGGTGCCGTTTCCTGCTCCCGCCCCGAACTAGAAAACTTTATCAACTTTGCTTCCAATTTCCACCCTTCTCTCACCTTTACATGGTCCATCTCTGACACTTCCCTTCCCTTCCTCGACTTCTCTGTCTCCATCTCTGGGGATAGGTTGTCTACCAATATCCATTATAAGCCCACTGACTCCCACAGCTACCTCGACTACACTTCTTCACACCCTACCTCCTGTAAGGACTCCATTCCATTCTCACAGTTTCTCCGTCTCCGACGCATCTGCTCTGATGATGCTACCTTCCATGACGGTGCTTCTGATATGACCTCCTTTTTCCTCAACCGAGGATTTCCCCCCACTGTGGTTGACAGGGCCCTCAACCGTGTCCGACCCATTCCCCGCACCTCTACCCTCACCCCTTCCCCTCCCTCCCAGAACCGTGACAGGGTTCCCCTTGTCCTCACTTTTCATCCCACCAGCCTCCATATCCAAAGGATCATCCTCCGCCATTTTCGCCACCTCCAGCGTGATGCCACTACCAGTCGCATCTTCCCCTCTCTTCCCCTGTCAGCATTCCGAAGGGATCGTTCCCTCCGCGACACCCTGGTCCACTCCTCCATTACCCCCACCACCTCGTCCCCGTCCCAGGGCACCTTCCCTTGCAATCGCAGGAGGTGTAATACCTGCCCATTTACCTCCTCTCTCCTCACTATCCCAGGCCCCAAACACTCCTTTCAGGTGAAGCAGCGATTTACTTGTACTTCTTTCAATGTAGTATACTGTATTCGCTGCTCACAGTGTGGTCTCCTCTACATTGGGGAGACCAAGCGCAGACTGGGTGACCGCTTTGCGGAACATCTCCGCTCAGTCCGCAAGCAGGACCCTGAGCTTCCGGTTGCTTGCCATTTCAACACTCCCCCCTGCTCTCATGCTCACATCTCTGTCCTGGGATTGCTGCAGTGTTCCAGTGAACATCAACGCAAGCTCGAGGAACAGCATCTCATCTACCGATTAGGCACACTACAGCCTGCCGGACTGAACATTGAGTTCAATAATTTCAGAGCATGACAGCCCCCCACTTTACTTTCATTTTTAGTCATTTTTAGTTATTTTTTCTTCCTTTTTTTTTGCATTCCTTTTTACATTTTTTACAATCTTTTTTTGCATTTATTTCATTTCATCTTAGTTTGTTCAGTTTGCTTACCCACTGTTTTTTTCAGGTTGTTTTTCTTCAGGTTTGCACTTGCTGATGTTCAATATTCAGTATATTCACACCTAATCTGTACTAATGCTTTGTCTTTCAACACACCATTAACATATTGTTTGCCTTTGCTCCGTGACCTTTTGGTCAGCTATGTGGCCTGGTCCAATCTGCACCTTCTCCTTTGTTATCTCTTGCCCAACCCCCACCTCACTTGTTTATAATCTGTGACTTTTCTAATATTTGTCAGTTCCGAAGAAGGGTCGCTGACCCGAAACGTTAACTCTGCTTCTCTTTCCACAGATGCTGCCAGACCTGCTGAGTGAATCCAGCATTTCTTGTTTTTGTAATGCCATCAGTATATGGGCTTATATTAAATGCTGCAGGTTTGGTTCTTTGCCTCTTTCTATTTGTTTAATTAAAAGGGGCAATAGTTACATACAAATTTTGGTAGAAGACATTGCACCTGTGTTGAAGTTAATTCCCTCACCAAAGCTATCCGCTGGTTTACTGAAATCATTCCGTCAGTACAACTATCTTTTAAGAAAATCTTTTTTTTCTTGTACTAATGTTTAGTGCTATCCCCTATCCAGCTGTACTTACATAACACAATCAGCTAATTTAAACCAGATCCACATTCCTCTTTTTACTCATCAACTTTTGCCCTTCTGTGTTTTCTCCTGAAGATGTTAGCACTTACTGTCCCTATCCTAAATTGCCCCAAGTCCCATTCACCAATAATCCCTGTGCTTGTTGACCTACATGGGCTCCTATTCTGGCAGTGCTTCAATTTAAAAACTCTCATCCTTGTTTTCAAATCCCTCCCTTTCACTGTACCCTCCTCCGGCCCTCCAACCCCCTGAGATCTCTGCGCCCCTCTAATTTTACGCTCTTGTCCAGCTTGTTCGATTTGGGCCTGTGTGCCGGATGTGTCTGTGACAATGGCTGCATTATTCCCAATCCCTTGTGATGCTCGCTGTGGTACATTCTAATTATTCTAACAGCAACTTCAGGCATGTATTCACCACTAGAGGACTGGGCAGCACAACGGTCTAACATATAGTGTTTGTTGCCAATGTCATAAATTCCTATCCATACATTTATAATGGATGGGTCATCAACATAGTGACAGTGGCAGGTTGAATTGTGCTGTGCAATATTAGCAGTGATGTGTTAGTATGAGATTCCTTTGTTTGTAAATTTAATTAAGTTGTTAAGCTGGTGAAAATAACCAGGTAACTCCTTCTATAATACAACAGGCAAAAGAAATTCATTAAAACTCATTAATATATTAAGATGCAGATATTGCCCAGCACAGTTTCAACCCACAAGTGTTTTGGGCAGCTAAAATGGGTATCAGGGTAATGGAATAAAGCTGTCATGTTTGATTAAACTGTGAACTCATGAGGAGCTACACTACAAAAGGTGTTTGCATCATGCAAACAAAACTCAACTAGTGTCAAAAATAATTGGCTCCAAGACTCTTTCAACAATTTATTTCCCAGAGGTTTTCGCTTCATTCATTCAGTATTCCTTTGATCCAATTTTCATGAGCATTTGATGAAATTATTATAATCTCCTTCATAGAATCTCCTTTTTTAGACAATTGCTGGGGTGAACACTTTGACATGCATTCTTAGAACAGCTAACTGCACACTGCATTTATATCGCACATTATCATCACTAAACTAGCACAAAGGACTTCGCACAATTAATTACTTCTGAAGTGTTTTCATATAGATAAATATTCTAAACCAGGAATATCACACAGGAAGCAATGGGATGGAGGACCAGTTAATATGCCTTTTCTCATAGTGCTGGTTGAGGGATAAATGTTGTTCAGGAGACAGAACACACTCTGCTCTTCTTTGAATCATTTCATGAGTTTTTTTAATATTGATCTGAGGAGGTATAGGGAGAGAAATTCAAGATTGCCCATTTTTGGGGAGGTGCAAGGTATTTAAGCCTTCAACCCCATTATAAAAGCAGATGCTACACGATGCAATTTCTAGGTCATGGGAGGAATTTTACGCTCTGCTCTGCAGTGGGTTTGGAAGTGGGGAGAGCATAAAATTAGGTGGGATGGTGGGATGGTTGGGGGGTGGGGAGGGAAGCCCGCCATCTTCCCACCACCGCCAAAGTTAAGTCCAGGGCGAGAAGGCTTGTCAATGGCCTACCTGCACCAGCGCCAAATGAGGCCCTTAAGTGGGCAATTAATGCCCAATTAAGGGCTTCATCCCACCGCAGCCACAATTAGCCCAGTGGTGGACGGGTCTGTCGCCACATAGGAAGCAAGGCAAGAAAAACTGTGCCGGCTCTGGGGATGAGGTTGGGGGGATGGCGGGGGGTTCCTCATTAAAAGGAACTTAGTGCCTGAACGAGGGACCCGGCATCAGGAAGGTGGGGTGAATTGAGAGCCACTATCCTACCTTTCCTGCGGACCATCCTACAGCCACCTCCCTCCCTCAGACGTCCACCCCATGAGATCCCTCCCACCCTCTCTGACCTATGGGCTGGATCCAGTGCCATTCCTAGGCCTTGGGTAAGTGCTCCACTGGAAGCAGCCACCATCTCTGTGGTGGCGCTGTTCATTTAAAGAGCTGCCGGCCTCTGATTGACTGGCAGCTCTGAGGGCAGGATTTCTGCTGCTGGCACCCTTGATCCAATGGAAGGCCCTCCGCTCTCCAGGAGCTGCACCGGACCTAAGTCACAGGCAGGTCAGGGTGGGAGGGATTTCTCGGGGTAGGGGTAATATGCGAGGGAATATAGGAGGATCAGCAGCAAAGGCAGGGGTCTGGCTCTCAGCAGGCGCCCTCCCTTCCTGATGCCGGCTCCCTCATTTCGGCATGAAGTGCCTTTTAACGAGCATCCTCCCACCACCTTCCCAACCAATTACATGCTTTCCCCGCCTTCAAACCCGCTGTGGAGGAGAGCACAAAATCCCCCCATAGTGTTTCATCTGAAGGACGGTACCTCTGACAATGCAGTACGTCCTCATTACTGCACTGGGGTGCCAACCTATATGAAGCGTTCATATTCTGTCGAGAGGCTCCAACCCAAAGAATTCTGATTCAATGAAACAAGAACTAAGTGAATGTACAATAATAACACTGATAGTGATTTCCATATTGTGGTGTACAGTCACGTAATAATTTGAACCAACATCATTTTTCATTATAATGGGTCCTGTACACAGTACTCTGGAAATCACTTCCAGTAACCTTAACTTATATGTACTTAATGCACCCATTAAATTCCCTACTCTACTATTTTAATGCAGACAGTAACCTGTTTAGTTTAAAAGGGTTAACGACATTGTTAAAACAGCAGAGATACAAACACTTAACAAATGTACGATTGCTTCGTTCACACTAATTCCGAGGCTTATATTTTTTATTAGAACAGATTTCACACGCCATGCTTCATGAATCCCTTTATTTACAACATTCTGCACATAAGATTGAATTTTTCGAGGAGGTGACTAGATGTGTTGATGAGGGTAAAGCAGTAGATTTAGTATACGTGGTTTTCAGTAAGGCTTTTGATCAGGTCCTGCATGGGAGATTGTTAAAAAGGTAAGAGCCCATGGGATCCAGGGCAATTTGGCAAATTGGATCCAAAATTGGCTCAGTGGAAGGAGGCAGAGGGTAATGGTCGAGGGTTGTTTTTGCGATTGGAAGCCTGTGACCAGTGGTGTACCACAGAGATCAGTGCTAGGACCCTTGCTGTTTGTAGTGTACATTAATGATTTAGATGTGAATATAGGAGGTATAATCAGTAGGTTCACACATGACACGAAAATTGGTGGTGTCGTAAATAGTGAGGAGGAAATCCTTAGATTACAGGGAGATATAGACGGGCTGGTAAGATGGGCAGAGCAGTGGCAAATGGAATTTCATCCTAAAAAGTATGAGGTGATGCATTTTGGGAGTACTAACGAGGCAAGGGAATATACAATGGATGGTAGGACCCTAGGAAGTACAGAAGGCCAGAAGGCTCTTGGTGTACTTGTCCATAGATCACTGAAGGCAGCAGCACAGGTAGATAAGGTGGTTAGGAAGGCATATGGGATACTTGCCTTTATTAGCCGAGGCACAGAATATAAGAGCAGGGAGGTTATGATGGAGCTATATAAAATGCTAGTTAGGCCACAGCTGGAGTACTGTGTACAGTTCTGGTCACCACACTATAGGAAGGATGTGATTGCACTGGAGAGGGTGCAGAGGAGATTCACCAGGATGTTGCCTGGGCTGGAGCATTTCAGCTATGAAGAGAGACTGAAAAGGCTATGGGTGATTTCCTTAGAGCAGAGAAGGCTGAGGGGGGGGGGACATGATTGAGGAGTACAAGATTATGAGGGGCATTGATAGGTTAGATAGGAAGAAACGTTTTCCTTTAGCGGAGGGGTCAAGAACCAGTGGGCATAGATTTAGGGTAAGGGGCAGGAGGTTTAGGGGGGATTTTAGGAAAAATGCTTTCACCCAGAGGGTGGTTGGAATCTGGAACGCACCGCCTGAAGAGGTGGTGGAGGCAGAAACCCGCACAAAATTTAAGAAGTATTTAGATGAGCAGACAAGGCTACGGGCCAAGTGCAGGAATATGGGATTAGAGTAGTTGGGTGCAGGATGGCCGGCACAGACATGATGGGCCGAAGGGCCTGTTTCTGTGCTGTATGACTCTATGACTGTATAAGTTGTTCAGTTTCAAGAGAGCAGCACGAAGCTACTCTTTAAATCCCAATTCCCAGTCTGTGCTGTATCAGATCCATTCGAAGATGGAAAGAGTTTAAACAAATGAACCACATTGTTGCAGTAGATGTACATAACCGATTGCTATTGCCAAACAACAGAGTTCTTACATAATGGCAATTGTCGGGGGAAGAGCAATGAACATGAGGAAGTGGGAACACATACAGCCTGTTCCCCTGCACCCTGCCTTCTCCCATTACTGAGCAGAATGTTTTCCTATTCCTTTCAATCAATCCTTTGTTCCATGGCACTCAGTGCACTTCCAAAGCAATTCACTATGTGAAGTACATTTCAACGTGTTACACAAATACCACTATATCTTCCAGCTCTTCTCTCCATCTCATTTTCAAAGTTAAAAGAAAGACCATTAGCAATAACAACAATTTGCATTTATAGAGCACCTTTAATGTAGTAAAACATCATTAACCTCATTGAGTTTATGGCATCTAGTAAAGTGTGTTCAATTTTTTATTATTGCAAAACTAGGGTAAATTTTTATATCTTGTAATACAGGCACCCCACAACTGAAAAGGATGAAAAAAAAATGAGGTAGATCAGGATGTAGCAATTATGTGATGTTAAGCTTGGGTTTTAAAAGGTTACCAGTGGGAGAGAAGAGTGAAGGGTTCAAGTTACCAAGGAACAAGCTCCTGGGCTAATGGTAGTCAAGCTTGTAGTAGGAGAGGAAAACTACCAACGTGGCCTTATTGTATTTTTACACTCATTAACATTTATCTCATCTGCAATAATGAGAAAAAAAGAACCACATGGTGTTGTACTGAGGCATCCAGAATAGGTTCTACCCCTGGTCTTTGCTGAGTTAGATGATCTCAGCAAGAGCAGACGTCAATTCACTACAATGGTCCAGTAATAGAGAAAGTGAAAAGTCCACCAGTCATTCCTGTTTCTGATCACTGGAGCAATGAAGTTCCTGTGATTCTTCTGGAAGTCTGTGTATGCGGATGCTGGGTAGGGGTAGCTAGGCTTCAGCTGTGGTGTTACTTGAGTCAAACGCTGTCAAGACTGTCGTATGAAGTAAGATGAGGTACGAAAGGGTTCCTGGAGAACTATCCTCTAGTATGTGTCACTGTCTTAAAAGGAGGAAGAGAAACATTCTTTACAGGAAGTAAAATGTATTGCAAATTGCCACAAGAATTATTTTTCTATCCTGATCGCTCTAATTACGTAGATAAGTAATTACATGCAATGTAAACATCCATTTGGCCCAAATAGTCTGTCCAAGTGTTTATACGCTACAAAATCCACCTTAAAGAATTGATCTTATATACAGTCCCAGTCTCATCTTTCGCCCTCAGATCTTCTGCTTGTTTTCTAATTTCAACAAATATCTAGAGGATATAGATAACAAAAATTAGTTGAACAGAAATAATACACCTTCTTCAGAACAATGGTGGAAAATAACTTCGACATTCACAATGTCCACTGCTCCGCAAAGTTACTCAACCCTAAGACCCATTAGTCTATGTATCTTTAAATACATTGTCTGAATTATGTTATGACTCAGGAAAATGTGTAACATTTGTACAATAAAATGTGAGTTAAAAAGAAAGCTCTTGCTAATGCAGCAATGTCCCTAATTAGTCACTGACTGACCCAAGTCAGATCAAAAACATTCGTCAATCTTGTGCTCATCTCAAACCCGAACGCCTGAATTTGTTTGTCCTGGGACAACTTGTGATGTGCAACATTTCTGGGTCTTGAGCAACCTAACCAGTAATCCTTAAAGGGGGTTGTTGGAGGCTGCTTAAAAAAAAAGCCCCAAAACTTCCAAAACATTGTTTTTGTGGTGTCAAAAGCAGCATGAATGCTCCTTTGGGCTGCGCAAAGCAACAGCAGACTGCTACTGACCCACTTTCACTTACACCTCCCCCCGCCATCCTTTGAAATTGACCCACTTCCAGCATCCACAGCTCCCCTCATTTACTCTGAGGAGTCCTGAAGATGAATTTACTTCAGTCCTTGAGCCTCTCTGTTCCGGCGCACCATCGACGCGTAATGGCGGAATCACAACTAGTTTTGCAGCGCTGAGAAATTTAGGCCCCAATATCTTTTTTTTTCTTTTTAAAGTCAGATAAGGGTTGTCATAGAATTTTGCAGTTAGGCCTTATCACAAAATGATGTTAAAACGTAGTGGTTAGTTACTCAAAATGATGTGACTCAATCTAAGTGGGAGTTATGAATAGTGACTTCTACTGAATGGAAATGGCGCAGATTAGGAGGATTTGCTATCATGGGATCTTAACACCTGCAGTAATGGATGCTGTGCAGCTGTAAATTCGGATGACTTGAGACGTCTTTTTTATAATCCATAGGAAATAATATAATTGTCTTTTTCAAATCAGATAGAAATATCTGAACAATGCAAAGTTTCCCATTTCAGGTATCCAGTAGCACAGCCAACTGAATAGCAAAGCTCCCTTCACTCTTCCAAACAATGATCCTTCTGCTCCAACATCATACTGATGTGACATTTCTCCATTCTCCACATCAGACACTCTGGATGAGAAACTCGCACCACCCATTTTTTTGGGCACATTGACTGCCCTTAGTGTTCCAAAAATGCATCTGTGGAATGCACACACTTGTGATGCGAAGCATGTTGGACGTGATCTTGGTGCAACCATTAGTACGCAAAGTGAATTTGCACCAGAGGTATGCAGAGCAGGCATATAGTGATGTCAATCAGCATGCAACGCTGATTTGATGCCATCACTGCCGTTTGGCAGCTCAATGATCCAGCTGACTCCCTCTCTTCAGCCGACACAGCTGAACGCATGTTAAGCTGCAGGATGGGTTCCCCCATCAGCGCTATTTAAAGGGATCATCAACTACTTACAGGTTAGTTACTGGTTGATTTCTTCTGGGGTGTTGCTACAATTCTACAATTTTTTGGTGCTTTCCATAGTTGTTTCAAGTTTCAAAAATCTACATCGACCTGAAACGTTACCTCTGTTTCTCTCTCCAGATGTTGCCAGATCTCAATATGTCCAGCACTTTGTTTTTATTTCAAAACTCTACAGGTGGCAGGTGCTGAAGTACTTTTAACTGACTTCAATGCTTCCACACAGACCAGTTTCTGCCAGACATGGGTGCACTAACATCCTTCCCCTTGGAATCGACCACAACTAGGAGAATGGGCAGTGGCCACACAGAGCAGGACAACCTACTAGAAGAGAGAGGAGGAGGAAAGGGAGAAGCGCTCTCAGTAGGTGGCCTTATCCACCCAGGATATTCAGGGAACAATTCTCTGGCACAGTGGAGCAGTGGTTAGGGCGGCACAGTGGCGCAGTGGTTAGCACCACAGCCTCACAGCTCCAGGGACCCGAGTTCAATTCTGGGTACTGCCTGTGCGGAGTTTGCAAATCCTCCCTGTGACCACATGGGTTTTCGCCGGGTGCTCCGGTTTCCTCCCACTGCCAAAGACTTGCATGTGATAGGTAAATTGGCCATTGTAAATTGTCCCTAGTGTAGGTAGGTGGTAGGGAATATGGGATTACTGTAGGGTTAGTATAAATGGGTGGTTGTTGGTCGGCACAGACTCGGTGGGTTGAAGGGCCTGTTTCAGTGCTGTATCCCTAAATAAATCAATAAAAACATCAGTGAGGAATGATGTGCAAGATGTTTGCATTTCATTAAGGAGGTCCTTATTGAAATGTACCAATTGTCACAGGTCACAACTACAAACTCAGCATCAGAGCAGGGACCACATTGCAATGTGGCTCTGAAGGTGACCTTGGCAATGAATATCAATGCATCTGGCTCCTTCTAAGCTGGATCTGAAGATATTTGCAACATTTCACAGTTTCCCATCCACTGTTGCATAAGGGAGGCCACTGAGGTTCTCTATTCAAAGAGAGCTAAATTAATTTCATTCTCTTTTGCCAGAGATGAACATGCAGACCGAGCACAAGGGTTTGCTCAGATTGCAGGCTTCTTCGTGGTGCAGAGTGCTATTGACTGTATGCACATTGCTATGTGGGTGCCAAATGCCAATTCTACCATGCACCAAAACCGAAAGGGATTCCACTCTCTCAGTCTGCAGCTGGTGTGTGACCTTGGGCATCGAATAATGTGAGTCAATGCCCGATATCCTGGCATCGGTCATGATGCCTTCATTCTTAGTCAACGCACTGTGCCAGCTGTATTTGAGCCACCACAGCAAACCAAAATGTGGATACTGGGCGACAAGGGCTATCTGCTGAAGACAGGGCTCATGACTCTGGTTCACAACTTAGCATACTTATGCTTAGCGGACATATGAGAGTCATACTACCACAGGAAATCTGACAAAGCAGACCATTGGTGCCCTGAAGCAAAGATTCTGCTGTCTGGTCTGCGCTGGAGGAACTCTGCAGTCCTCGGCTGTCCAAGTCTCAAGATTGTGCTGGTCTGCTGCATGGTGCACAACCTCTTCATCATGAGGCAACAGCCCTTTCTACCACCTGCCAGGCAAGAAGGTGAGGAGGAGGAAGAGGAGGATGTGGATGAGGAGGAGGGAGAAGAGGAGGAAGAAGAAGGGAGGCAGCAAACTAGACAGGCCCTTTCTGCTCCAGCTATATGTGAAGAACTACTTCGAGTGCAATTCCAGTAACCTCAACCCCACTTCCCCATTCACCAACAGTCCCTCACTCCTTACCTTCCCTCTGTCACTGACCATTACATCATTTTCTTGGCACAGTCCAAAAATAAAACCCAACACAAAATAAACATTCCAAAACAAATTTATAAATTAAATCATAACATATTCCAGAAATGAAATTGGCAGGGGGATAGGCACCAGCATATAGAAGTAGAAAAGAAGAAGAATGTGTATAATGGAGCAAGAGTGTTGCATAGTACTAAAGAAGGAAGTAGAACCATATTACATAGCATCAAACTAAGAAGGACTACAAGGAATGCAAGGACAGGTTTATAATGCATGTATATAAATACACAAAGTGTGGTGAATATGGTCAGTGGCCTAACAAGCACAAATAGCTGTGTGAGAATATGATGTAACGGCAATAACAAACATGGCTTAAATATGGTGAGGACTGTGTGCTTAATATTCAAGAATACAAAGTGTTCAGAAAAGATAGGGAAGGGAAAATGAGAGATGGGTGGGCGTATTCATTAGGGAAGACACTGTAATGTTGAAAAGAGAAGATGTCTTTGAAGGAGCAAAGACAGAATCTGTTTGGTTAGAGTTCAGAAGCAAAAAGGGTATTATCATACTACTTGGGCTATTCTATAGGTCTCCAAATATATATATATATATAGAGAGAGAGAGAGAGTGAGAGTGAGAGAGAGAGAGATGTGCAAGAGCTAGAGAGTGATGATATTAGCAACTTTAATTACCCAAATATCGATTGGAATAACATTAGAGTAAAGGATAAGGAATTTCTGAAATGTGTTCAGGAGAACTTTCTTGACCACTATGATCTTGGTCCAATCCGGAAGGAGGCATTGCTGAATCTAGTCCTGGGGAATGAGCTGAGCCAAGTGGACCAATTGTCTGTAAGGGAACACTTGAGTAAGAGTGATCATCGTATCATAAGATTTAGATTAGCAATGGAGAATAGTAAGGAACAATCTAAAGTAGAACTTCTAAATTGGAAGAGGGCTAACTTCAATGGGATGAGAGGGGATCTAGTCAGGGTGAAACAGAACCAAAGATAGACAGGAAAAACTGTAATGGAACAATGGGTTATCTTTAAGGAGGAGATGTTTCAGGTACAGGCTAGGCACTTTACACCAAGAGCAAAAGGTAAGGGAACCAAAGCCAGGGCTCCTTGGATGACAAGGGCGATAGAGAATATGATGAAACAAAAAAAGAGGGTGTATGATGGATGTCAGGTGAATTCATCAAGCAAAAACCAGACCAAATACAATAAGTTGAGAGAGCAAGTGAAGAGAAACATAAAACTGACAAAAAGAGAACATGAGAATAGAATGGTAGTTAACATAAAAGGGAACCCAAAAATTTTCTACTGTCATGTAAATAGGAGCAGGTAGTAAGAGGTTGGGTGGGTCCTACTAGGGACAAAGAGGGTGATATCTGCTTAGAGGTGCAGGGCAAGGCTGGAATACTTAATGAGTACTTTATATCAGTGTTTACAATGGAAGAGGATGCTGACAAATTATCAATAGAAGTGGAGATGGTAGAGGTAATGGATGGGGTGAAAATTGATAGGAAGGATGTACTGGAAAGGCTGTCTATGCTTAGACCTTTGCTGCCAATCTTTTCTGATCAATTCAGAGAAGCACAGCAGCAAATGTGAACTAAGGAGAGAGGGAGCGTAAAAAGTAAAAGCAAGTCAAGAAGCTAGGATCAGCCAATGAGAAACTGTTAAAGACTTATGAAAAATATCAAACCCAAATAACTGATCAGGAAACCTAGGAATCAAAAACAAGTAAATCAATCAAAACATTCAAACATTTTTGTCTGTCATTTGTTTTTTCTGTAACTTTTAGAGGTCGATTTTTAAAGTGTGTCTGCCCAGGTGCAAAACTGGCATTGAAAATGAAAATTGGGCAGATTCACAAACAGGTGGCTTTTTAAAAAATGTGTTTGCAGGATGTGGACGTCACTGGCAATGCCAGCATTTATTGCCCATCCCGAATTGCCCTTGAACTGAGTGGCTTGCTAGGCCATTTCAGAGGGCATTTTTTTTAAAGAGTCAACCACATTGCTGTGGGTCTGGAATCACAGGTAAAGATGGCAGATTTCCTTCCTAAAGGACATTAGTGAACCAGATGTGTTTTTACAACAATTGACACTGGATTCGTGGACACTATTAGACCAGCCTTTAATTCCAGGTTTATTAATTGAATATGAATTTCGCCATTTGCCATGGTGGGATTCAAACTCATGTCCCCAGAGCATTAGCTTGGGCTCTGGATTACTAGTCTAGTGACATTATCACTACACCACTGCCTCCCCTCCCCACAACATCTGTTTTATGGGCTGGCAGCAAGTTGAAAATCTATCCCATAAGATGCAGAATAAGGTTTTAAACAAAGTTAAAAACAAATGTCACCATCACATGATTACATTTATTCATTCAATTCTTTCTTGTATATTTTAGTCCCTTAATTAAAGCTTTTACTTCAAGGCCTCGGTCTGTCTCAAAGGCTTAGTCTTTAATTGGACTTTTTTCGCGAGAACAGTTGAAGTTGTCAACCACATCCATGCGCTCTGTGATGTTTGCAGAATCTCCAAACATGCATCAGTATGTTTCTGCGTTATGCCCTCAAACTGTGAGGATTTTTTTTTTCTCTTTGCCTATTTGCTTTGTTTTCCCCAAAAGACATCTGAACAAACTAGAGGTTGAATTCTAGAAGTTTCATTTCAGACACATTTTGCATTTGAAGTATTAATAACCGTTCCTTATTTGCTATGAACTGCTGAATTTGACTTCACACATAGTTAGATACTACTTGTGATTCACAGAATCTGTGGTTTCTTAGTTGACATTTAGAAAGGAAAAGTTCAGTTATTTTTTGTGGAATGGTATTGTGTTTTTTCCAACTGATTTAAACCTATCTGGAAGATCAATTTGAATTTCAATTAGAATTAATGGGTCCCTTCTAATTGGTTGCTATTCCTGTCAATCATGTCAAACCCCTCCCCTCTCCATTTTGGTTCCCAAATTCAATTTGAAATGTCGGTCTCATCTAATAAAGACAGCAGACCATTTATGGGGCTGTAAGTTTTTCGGGTGCAAAAACATGGAAACTGCATAAATGATGAACCTTTGAATGCCCCCCCAAGGTCATTTTTGTTTTCTTATGTAATGTTTATTAATAAGTTATCAGCTGAAAAATTCACTAATAGTGTCATGAACACTGAATTCAGGCTATCATTTCATGTGCCACAAATCTATTGAATTCCTTCAGGGGATAATTAAATTAGTTTATGAGGGTAATCCAGCAGCTATAAAAAATTTAGGCTTTAGAAATCACCTGTTGAAGTTCCATTGAGGATCATGAAGATGATAAAATTTTATGCAATTAATGGCACATTAGCTAATAGGACTGAAAACATTCTTAGAAGGTGATGTTAAGTGAAAAAACCAATGTTTGCTAGTAGACGTCTACAGGGGTCACTCCTGAATTCACTGTTGTTCACACTGTTCATTCAGAGAAAGGGATGACTTGTGATATCATCAACTGAAAATAAGTCGAAGAAAATCTGATTATCAGGAGATTGTGGAACAGAGTTTCCTGTTGGCATAGAGGATTGTCTGGGCAAGGAACGTGGAGGAAAATCGGGCTGAGCAGATTGCTAACCCGCAGTGATTGGGCTGAGGGGATTGCTAGCCCGCAGCGATTGGGCTGAGGGGATTGCTAGCCCTCAATGATTGGGCTGAGGGGATTGCTAGCCCGCAGCGATTGGGCTGAGGGGATTGCTAGCCCGCAGCGATTGGGCTGAGGGGATTGCTAGCCCTCAATGATTGGGCTGAGGGGATTGCTAGCCCACAACAATTGGGCTGAGGGGATTGCTAGCCCGCAGCGATTGGGCTGAGGGGATTGCGAGCCCTCAATGATTGGGCTGAGGGGATTGCTAGCCCACAACAATTGGGCTGAGGGGATTGCTAGCCCGCAGCGATTGGGCTGAGGGGATCGCTAGCCCTCAATGATTGGGCTGAGGGGATTGCTAGCCCACAATGATTGGGCTGAGGGGATTGCTAGCCCGCAGCGATTGGGCTGAGGGGATTGCGAGCCCTCAATGATTGGGCTGAGGGGATTGCTAGCCCACAATGATTGGGCTGAGGGGATTGCTAGCCCGCAGCGATTGGGCTGAGGGGATTGCTAGCCCATAATGGAGGCTGCCTGATTTCATTCATTTTAATGGATGGAAGATCAGCCAAGCTATGCTCTGGGCATCTGATCCTCCTTGTCCACATTCCCTCGATGTTTTGTGTCCAGAATATCTATTATAACACCAGGATAATCTGACTTTACATGCCCAATATGTGTATTGCACAAGGGATGCCAAACTGTCATAAGGTTATATCTAATGTAAGGATTCAGATGCCATCATCTAAAATTTGATATCAGTTCCAGGTGTCACTCAGTCCTGACTACCTGTTATTTTTTCTATAGTGTAGCTTCTGGGCTCTTTTTATTGCCAAGTGTCATAGGGAAGGGGAGGTTGAGTGATGATCCCAACAAGCTCTATATAACTGATGGGTCAAGCTGTTCACCGGTTATTATTGCACGATTATTGAGTGACGAAGAGCAAGAAATATAACATGTAGATGTAAGACCATTGATCCCCTAATAACGTCTAGACTAAGGGAATACGTCTAGATGGCCACCAGTGCATCTACAATGGAGCAGTACTGCAACCACAGACATTTCAGTAAAGGACAACAGTATTTGGCTCATTGTGTCTGTGCTAGTAGCCCTCTCAGAGCTATCGACTCTAATCCCATTTTACTGCTCTTTCCCTATGGCTCTTAATATCTTTCTTCAATTAACTACCTAATTATTCTTTAAAAGTTATGATTCACTTGATTTCAAAAACCATTTATGGTAATTCATCTGTTAGTCCTTTCTTTGAGAAAAAAACAACTTCCAAACTCCCTATTTATGACGCTAGATCTAATTGTAAATTTATGCTCCTTGGTCAACATCATCAAATTTTCATGTACCTAGTGTTTTGAATGCCATAAATGTTCCAAGGTGCTTCACAATGGAGAACTGGATGGTAAGCAATAGTAAGAGTTTGGAGAAATGACCAAGAGTATGGTCACAAGCATTTCGAAGGATTTCAGGAGGCCTTTATTAGCTGGGAGAGATATTACAGGGCAGAGGGTTTTAGAGAGGGGGTTCACAACTTCCCTTCCTGGCTCCTATGTTCGCTGATATTATGAACGGTTCTCTCTCCTCAGGTACTGTCCCCCCTCTCCTTCAAGTCAGGCATCACCACCCCTCTCCTTAAAAAAAAACAACCTATGACCCCTCCGTCCTTGCAAGCTACTCCCTCATCTCGAACCTCCCTTTCCTCTCCAAAGTCCTTGAACTTGTTGTCCCCTCCCAAATCCATGCCCATCATTTTTGGAACTTCTTGTTTGAATCCCTCCAATCAGGTTTACACCCTGCCACAGTAGCGAAACGGCTATTAACAAAATCACAAAATACATCCTAGTTGACTGTGATAATGGTAAACTATCCCTCTTCATCTTCCTCGACCTGTCTGCAGCCTTTGACACGATTGACCACGAAATTATGCTCCAATGCCGTCCCGCTGTCATCCGGCACTTGCCTGGTTTCATTCTTGTCCACCCTGTCGTAGCTAGAGAATCACCGACAATGGCTTCTCTTCTTGCACCTGCACTGTTAACTCTGGTGCTCTGCCAGGATCTATTTTAGCCCCCTCCTTTTTCTCTGCTACATGCTGCCCCTCAGTATCATCTGAAATCATGGCGTCAGTTTCCATATGTATGCTGATGATACCTCTCCTCCATCTTTCTTGTCCCCCTCCTCTGTCTCTAAATTGTTTGAATGCTTGACTGACATCCAGTATTGCAAGAAAGTTCCTCCAATTAAATATTGGCAAGGCAGAGCCATTCTCTTCGGTCCCCTTCACAATTTCCATTCCTTTGTCACCGACCCCATATCTCTCCCGAACAACTGTCTAATGTTGAAACAGACTGTTTGCAACTTTAGTGTTATATCTGACCCTGAAATGAACTTCCTACCACATATCCTCACCATCACTAAGACCACCTATTCCACCTACGTAACATCACCTAATTCCACCCTGGCTTCAGCTTATCTGCTGCTGAAGCGCTCAACCATGCCTTTGTTGCCTCTAGACTTGATTATTCCAATGCACTCCTGGCTGGCCTCCCATGTTCTATCCTCCACAAACTTGAGGTCATTCGAAACTCTGTTGCCTGTGTTCTAATTCACACTAAGTCCCCTGTGCTTGCTGATCTACATTGGCTCCCAGTCAAGAATGCCTTTATTTTAAAATTTTCATCCTTGTTTTGAAATGCCTCCACAGACTCCCTCCTCCCTTTCTCTGTAATCTCCTTCAGCCTTACAACCCCTCCCCAGATCTCTCCATTCTATGATTCTTGCCTCTTGGGCATTATTGATTTTAATCACTCCACTTTTGGTGACTGTGCCATTAGCTACCTAGGTCCTAAGCTCTGGAATTCCCTCCCTATTTCTCGCTGCCTTGCTAACTCACTTTCCGCCTTTAAGATGCTCCTTAAAACCTCTTTGACTGAACCTTTTATCATCTGGCCTAATACTTCCTTTTGTGACTCGGTTTCAAATTTTGTTCTTTAATGCTCCTGTAAAGCATTTGGCATGCTTTTTTTATGTTAAATGTGCTCTATAAATGGAAGTTGTTGATATTTTGGTTGCTCAGAGTAGGGCCTGAGTCAGTTGAGTTTGCCCAAAGGATGTCCTCTTCAAATCTACAGTCATCCATTGGTGAATACCATTATGATTTAAATAAAATTATTATTGAAGATTTCTTTCAATTTCCTTTATTTTGGTCTGAGGACATTGAGAAACAATGCCAAATTGTGTTTACATTAATGTTTTTTTTTGAAGATATCTATTTAATGAAGTGCTATACATCATGATTAATTTTCAGAACTTGGTCAGAATTAGCCCCGAGTCAAAGGGCAAGATTTTCCTACAGGCTTCTGAAACTCGCCATCAGGCTCAAATGGTGGTCAGAAGCCACACTGTTCATGGGGCAGCAACACAAGTGTCCATGGTAAAGATTTTGTCAGTAGTAATTTATTCAGAAAACGTATGATTTACAAGTTCTGCATTGTGATGCACATGGGACAGATTTGGCTTCTGCTTCTCTTCATAGTTACAGTAGAATCTTGGTGACACTAAAATGAAGAAGCTTTGTCATCCAATCAGCCAAAGCATTAGCTACATTCACATTTTTCACCTTTTTTCATCAAATTCAAAAAAAATGATCATTCAACCTAGCTAATCGCTTTTTCCAGTGTGGAAAATTATTTGCTACTTTACTGGTTGAATGACATAAAGTTACTTAACATAAGAACATGAGAACTAGGAGCAGGAGTAGGCAATTCAGCCCCTCAAGCCTGCTCCGCCATTCAATACGATCATGGCTGATCTCATCTTGGCCTCAACTCCACTTTCCTGCCCATTCTCCATAACCCTTCAACCATTTCTAATTAAAAATCTGTCTATCTCCTCCTTAAATTTACCCAATGTCCCAGCATCCACCGCATTCTGGGGTAGT
Organism: Heterodontus francisci; assembly: GCF_036365525.1. Taxonomy (NCBI): domain Eukaryota; kingdom Metazoa; phylum Chordata; class Chondrichthyes; order Heterodontiformes; family Heterodontidae; genus Heterodontus; species Heterodontus francisci. Next base: position 25,158,112 of record NC_090403.1, on the reverse strand, counting down.
AAATTCCAATCTTATTTTTATGGCGTAATGGTTTAGCTAGCTGGCTACATGCTAATGCAATGTTAGCACATGGTGTAGCTAGCTCTATTCTGTCAACAAAACTAATTCACATTGGCATTGCATACTGTTTTGCTTGCTAGCTAATTCATTTGTGCTGCTCTCCATTGATATTTGTATGCTTAGCTATTATATTTGTAGGGAGAAATGTGTTTTAAATCAGACTGTGTTTTGATGGCATTAGGTTGGCTTTACAATTTATGTACAGACTAATTGCCCCCATGTACATGGCTGAGTCCAATAATTTTATCAAATGTCTGTGGTGCAACATGTTGGTGCTGATCCCTGCTCAAGTCACCAAGAACAATATTCAAAATACTCAGTAAGTAACTGTGACATACATGGTGAACACCCAATGGGTAAATGTAGATTAGAAGAAGACACCCAAAGGTTAACTGTGCAAGATAAGACATCCAATGCGAACCATGGATTAGAAGAGGACAACCAGTAGGTAACTGTGGAGTAGAAAAGAGCAACCAATGCGAATTATAGATTAGAAAAGGGCAACCAATGGGTAATGTCATGGAAATGTGCTATGTCAAATGATGATTTTTTAATCCAATGGCTGGAAAACTGAATTAAATTTTTTAAAAGGAAAAAATGAACTGATAAAAGGTGACTTTACTAGCAGCTAAGATGACAACCCTAATTTGCATTACTATATTCCACATTCCAATGCATTGAGGTGGGGACGCATTGTATGCCCAGTCCCATCAAGAACAATGACCTGGGGAATCAGAGCGAACTACCTAGCCTGCTCCCATTGGCAAGACATTAAGGCAATCACTTGGGGCATTAAACTGGTGGAGACGAACCACTCAAACCTAATCACTTGAACAATGGGGCCTTGGTTGAGAGAACGGAATTCCTAGACATGAACTGATTAAGTTGCAAAAGAAATACACACTGATAACCATCATGTTGAGCCACTGGGTGACAGGCCCACCATCTATGTGTTTAAGCTGGTGTGTTCTCTGCAGCAACAAGCCAAGCAGCTAGACACTGACAAGAGAAGACCCAAGTGGGGTCCCTCCTCCCCCTTGCCCTTTCCAGTCCACCTTACAAGCTTTGAACCCTGCCCGCTGGCCGTAACCACCTAGGCCAATTACTGCTGCAGACAGCGACTTTGTGAAGGAAATCACCAGTCTTGCTGTCTCCAGGACTACCAAATTCAGCCTGAAGCCAGCCAAGACACCAAACTCCACAGACTGTACACCCCTTTTTATTGCTCCAGACTCTAATCTGACCAATCTATCTTTCCTCACTCTGTCACCTATTTATGTGTGTGTATGGGGGTACACATGTGAGAGAAAGCTGGAGCGTAGCTTATTATTTTACTTAGATCAGTTTAAGTACAATAAAGTTAATCTCTTTCTTTGTTAAACTCAAGAAAACCTGCCCTACTGGTTCTTTTTATGATCATAGCACATAAATAGTTATAAACTCGCTGAATTGGCAAGTATATCCGCTTTAAAAAAAGAAATAAACCTGTTGTGGTCAAACAAGGAGCGGGACCAGAGGGGAGTCCTTTGACCCCTCCTCACCTGATTGTAACAGTAATTACAGAGCGTGTAAATGAACGGGTAACTGGAGTGGAAAAGACAACCAAGTTGGAAGTGCAGAGTATGTAAAGGACAGCAAATGGGTAACTGTGCAATCAATGGAATACAATCTTTATGACCATGAGTAAAAGAAAACATAAAGCTCAAAGGATGAAATTATAAATTAATTGCAAAATCCTTCCTTAATATTTGTGTTATTATAGTGTTAACATGATGATTTATTCAGCCCATTAGTACATTTATGGGAAGAAACGGGGAAGGAGAAATTTTAAAAATTGTCCAAGAAGTATAGTTTGTTAAATTTCAAATACGTTATATTTTTATTTTCTTTCTTCAGGCACCAAGAGAAAGTGAGAATCTCTGGGAAACGTGGAACAGAGATCAACACTGTTGGCTCAGAAACAGACCCAATCTAAAAACTAAAATAGTATTTATCTAGAATATATTGAAAGACTTGAATATAGCACACTCCTCCTGCAACAATTTCCTGTCACTTTGGGCTGGATTTTGTTCTCCCCCAGGAGTCGGGTTCCATGGCAGGAGGAGGGGTGGGGGGCCTGAAGATGGCTCCGGATGAGGCCCACCATGAACCTCGACACTGGGAGGGTCTGGCCCGATCCTCTTGTTGGCAGTGAGGCGCTGTGGTCACCACCCCCACCCCCCCCACCCCTTGCTGCTGGGCGACGGGACCGCAATTAAAATATTCAAATCAATAAAATGAATACATTTAAATGGACTTACCTGCGATCTTGAGGGCCCACCACAATCTTCAGCATGGCGGCCATCAACCCCGCACCTTCAAATCCCCGTCTGGGGAAACACAGCGCCACACTGATGGGGAGGGGGGAGCAGATAGGATTTTCAGTGCAGTGGGTGGGGAAATGTGGTCAAATAAACCTAATGGGTTTAGGGGATGGTGGGAAGGGTTGAACTTTAAACTTTGTGCAGTTTGCAAAGGGGTGACGTAAGATGTAAAAGGGAAGTGTTTTGGGGGTGGGGGGAAGGGAAAATAGTCAATGTAATTGTTATTGGGAGGGGGTGAGAAAGGGGCGTTATAAATTTATTTATTTAATTTTGGGGGGCAGGGGGGTGTTACTTCTTTAAAAATTTAAATGTGCCGGCAGGGATGGTTGCCCTTTAAAAACGGTGCCAGTGCCTGCGCACAGGCAGCTGACGCCATTGCAGTGATGGACAGCCAGCCTCCTCCATGTGATTGGGGTGTCAGGCCGCCCTAGCTATTTAAATGAGCTGCCGCGCGGGAGATTGCGGCGGCTCTTTGGCGTACGGCCCGCACGGGCGAGCCACCATTTTTATCCAGCCCATTGTTTCAGCATGCTACTTCAGAAATAGGAGCAACTTGCATTTATATAGCACCTTCAATGTAAATAAAAGGCGTTTCACAGAAGCATAATCAGAAAAAATGTACACTGAGACAAAGGAGATACATTTTGCAAGGAGGAATTAGGAGAGGCAATATGAATTAAATGACAATTTTAAAGCGGATGCAGGAACAGAGACCTGGAGGTGTGGGTATACAAATCTTTGTGGCAGGACAGGTTGAGAAGACTTTATAAATAGACTAAAGTCTGAAGGCACAGAAATTATGTTAAATCTTTATAAGACACTGGTTAGGCGTCAGCTGGAGTATTGTGGTCAATTTTGGGCACCACATTTTAGGAAGGCTGTCAAGGCCTCAGAGAGGCCGTGGAAGAGATTTACTAAAATGGCACCAGAGAGGAGGGTATTTGAATGATTTTTGACTGTTGGTGAAATAACCTTTCTCCCCATCTCCAATATTTTTATAAATAATAAACAGAAAGCAGAAAAAAGAAAATGAAAAAAGTACCATTTTTTAATACTCCTATGATTTTTCTCCCTTTGTTGTTTACAGAAGCAACCAAGAGATTAACCTTCAATTCCTGGGGACTCTTGGCCCATCCTAGAAGGTTGGCAACCCTGCTCCGCACCCTGAGAAACAGGCGTACTGCTGCTTTCCCAGGACTCAGGAACCAGTTCTAATGCTTTGAAGCAATAGCCAACGCCTTTGCTGAGATAGTAAAATTAGGGGAGGCATTTTTGAGAATTTACGGTCAGTTCTCAAGTGATGACCGGAAATTAGACAAAAATAATCTCCATTATTAAGTCTTTCAGGGCCCTTGTAATCTGCACCATTATCACTTGCATTAAAAAGTCACTATTTATTCAAAATGCAGACACGAACAATCTTTAACTGAGTGGCACTGTTTGGCTCATAAGTGGGTCAAATTTGTTCCTCTTTTCCTACTTCAGCCCCTGCACTGTTGAAACCTTTGTCCATGCCTTTGACTCCTTGATCAACATGGAGAACAATGATGCTGTTTGCCTCAGGAAGCTTCATTCTGTCTCCATGTGGCAGAATGACACCAAGCTGAAAAAACACACAGCTTCTCTGGTCCTTCTTCCTCTCCAAAACAATTAGCAGTACCCTTTTAAAGATGCAAATCTTACTCTATTCTCAACACAGGAGAGGGGACTAAAGGGCTAATCTGCCTGAACAGCAATCTGAACCCTCTCACTTCCTTTTTGTCCCTTTCCTTATTGTGCCACTTTCTGCCCCTGATCTCATCACAGGACATTATTATCAGTAATGTCACATGCTGCGTTACACCATTCTGTTTTACAATTTCTCAACAATTATCATTAACATCCCCTGCATTTCATTCCACTTCAAGTCAGCACAGTTATTTCAGCCACACCATGTCTATTTCATCAACTCAGCTCAAATCATAGTCCTAAACTAAAAGAAGCAGCATTAGCTGAAGTGTCCTGAGGCCTTGCAATCCTTATGATGGGCATAAAATGTTTGACACTGATCAAGGTCAAGCCATTTAATTGAGGGAAGGAATTTCTAGAGCCAGATCCTCAAATATATGCACTGACTGTGCGCATGGATCCAACTTCTTTGCATTCCTAAATCTTAATTAATCGATACTTTGAACTTAAAATATCTGCTCACTTTCCCTGTAAAATGAGATTGATGGGCCCCGATGCTAGTACGTTGGCTTTGGACAACCATGGTCGAACAAAGATATCCTTGGATAATTATGACAGCACTAGGACTTGCCAGCATGGAGCTTTCTGTGGCAGGGACTATGTACATTCGAACTAGGAGCAGGAATAGACTATTCGGTCCCTCGAGCCTGCTCTGCCATTCTATAAGATCATGGCTGATTTGTTTGTGGATTCAACTCCATTTGGCTGCCTAACCCAATATGCTGTAACTCCCTTGTTTGTCAAGAATCTGTCTACATCTGTCTTAAACACATTCAATGACCCTGCCTCCACTGCTCTCTGGGGAAGAATTCCACAGACTCACGACCCTCTGAGAAAAAAATTCTCATCTCTGTCTTAAATGGTACATCCCTTATTTTAAAACCGTGCCCCCTAGTTTTAGTCTCTCTCACAAGGGGAGACATCCTTTCAACATCCACCATGTCAAGTCTCCTCAGAATCTTATATGTTTCAGTAAGATCACCTCTCATCCTTCTAAACTCCAATGAATACAGATCTAACCTGTCCAACCTTTCCTCATAAGATAACACTGAAGTCCCAGGAATCAGTCGAGTGAACCTTTTCTGAATTGCTTCAAATGCAATTATATCCTTTCTTAAGTAAGGAGACCAAAACTATACACAATACTCTAGATGTGGTCTCACCAATGCCCTGTACAACTATAGCAAAACACCTCTATTTTTATATTCCATTCCCCTTGCAATGGCAACACAGCATTTGCCTTCTTAATCTCTTGCTGTACCTGCACAATAACTTTTTGTGTTTCGTGTACTAGGACAACCAAATCCCTCTACATCTCAGAGTTCTGCAAACTGTGTGAAGACTTCTTTTTCATTGGAAGGCACGGTTTCAAACTGCTCCTTTGGATCTTACATTTTGTTGATTTGATAATGGTCCGTTGGACTCAGTCCACAGAGAAATGACTATCCTGTCTATGGTCCAGGCATTCTCCAACACCTTTGAGTCTGGGGCAAGAAATGTAGGGCAATAAGAAGGAAAGAAAGGCTTGCATTTATAACTTGAAGATGTCCAAAAGTGATTTACAGCCAATAAAATACTTTTAAAGTGTCGTCACTGTTGGACTGCAGCAAATGCAGCACCTAATTTGCACACAGCAAGCTCCCACAAATAACTATATGATAATGACTAGATAATAAGTTTTCGTGATTTTGGTTGAGGGATAAATATTGACCAGGACACCAGAAAGACCTCCCCTGGTCTTCTTTGAATATTGTCATGGGATGTTTTACATCCACCTGAGGAGGCAGATAGGGCCTTGGTTTAATGTCTCTTCCAAAGTATAGCAGCTCTGGCAGTGCAACACTTCCTCAGCACTGCAATGAAGTATAAGCCTTACTTTTGTGCTCAAGTCTCTGGAGACTAAATTGAACCCACAATATACTGACTCAGAGGCATGAGTGCTACCAACTGACAGCAATATTTTGTCAGTTTATTATTTACTTGAATTATGTTTACATGATTTTCACCCCTTCACCTTGCTTGGTCTCTCTATGACTTCCCAAGGTGAGGGAGAAGACAGATGACCTGTTTCTTGGCTTCTCTGACAATGCCACTTTAATTTTCTGCATGATTGGACATGGGCTGACTTTCCCTCTGCTTCAGAGCACCTGTTCTCTGCTTAGCCCATTCCAGCAATGATAAGGTTGAAATCAGGTACACACATCACTGTGGACATTAACCTGCTCCTTATCACTGTGTGGCTTAATGATTTGGCTCTGCCAGCATACCACCTTGAATTGGCAAATTCTTTCTTCTGACAGATGAATGATGTACTATTGGTGAAGACTGGACTACATTTGATATATTCCCCGAGAATCCTATCATAATCACATCATTTCAAACTAAACAGCTGGCTTCACCACAAGCAGCAACAGATACGCCATTAAACTATTCACCTTGATATTAAAGCTATATTAGTCTGTTGGCGAATCTTAAACAGTGTTAAGGTTTTCCATTAATGATCATTAAACGTGATTCAATTGAAATTATCCTCCCACCATTCACTAGGGACACAAACTCACTTTTATTAACTGGATAAACCTAGGATTATCACATTTCCTCTAGTCAATTGCACCACCTCTCCATCTGCTTGTGGTTTTTCAAACTGCCTTGAGACTTAGAACTAGAACAGATCCATAAATGTGGAGGGAAAAGCAGAATTTTCTTTTGATAAACCTTTCATGTGAGTCTGAACCGATAGAGGAGAGCAACACCAAATTTATTAATACTGGCTTCTGTATTGTTAAGCTAATATATTTTCCTATTAAATTATACACTATCCTACATCCTGGCACTGATTTATTGTAACTTGATCTATTACTTAAGAGTGTAAAAGTGAGAATGAAATAGATTGGCTTTAGTTAAGTGCTTCTAACCCAACAAGTTTGAGTGTTCAATATTTCCTCATCATTAATTAATGGAGATGGATTTACTGTGTTCATTGTTACTGTCTGTAATGAGTTTTAAGTCATAGCTCACTGCAGTTAAATTAAGCATTGTGCACAGAATATCATGTCAGGTGTTTTACCACTGTTAATGGGATGCTGTGCTTGTCAACGGGTATATGGGAAAATGATGACTATGCTTTCCTTTATTTTCTGTCAATTATAGAAGCCCATGATTCCCTGACATATGCAGCTAAGAGGTTAGACTCCCAGTTTGCATGGATTACATAGGATTACATGGGATATGCTACACAGAAACAGGCCAGTCAACCCAACCAATCTATGCTGACACTTATGCTCCACTCGAGCTTCCTACCATCCATCCTCATCTAAACCTATCATCATAACCCTTATAGTGTTGTTCTGTGTTCTTAAGTCTTCATTAAATGATAATCACAGGCTTTATATTTGGATTCAACACAAACACAATTTATCATCTTACATATCTACATTGCATGATTTGAAGGCCAGGTCTTTTCCTCAGTGGTGTATATCTGCTCTCCATAAAGCCAGGTGCTGAATGTGTCTCTCAAGTTGGCGTCTCCTCCTTATATATGTCTGATGATGTCATCAGTTGCATCAGTGGCCTGGTCTCTTAAAGGTGAAGTCACCATTACAATACATTACCCCTTTCTTAAATTTAAAGTTTCCCCCTTTTCTTTAAAAATTAACAATTACTCTCTAGCTACTTAATTGAGCAAAGTTACATTAAACAAAACTCCAAAGGACTGAAGTTTGAAAGACTGGAGGGGATAGGTTTCAGGCACATCACCCTCAATATCAGACTTTTTTCTCACCTGCCCCCCTTCAACATAGTCTTTAAATCGAGCAAGTAATCGATGCGGTCCCAATGATCTTCTCTGTGGATCTTGCAGTATTGATCTCGGCTGTGCTTGATTTGGCTGAGCTGCTTCTTTTTTTATTTAGAGATACAGCACTGAAACAGGCCCTTCGACCCACCGAGTCTGTGCCGACCATCAACCACCCAGTTATACTAATCCTACACTAATTCCATATTCCTACCACATCCCCACCTGTCCCTATATTTCCCTACCACCTACCTTTCTAGGGGCAATTTGTAATGGCCAATTTACCTATCAACCTGCAAGTCTTTGGCATGTGGGAGGAAACCGGAGCACCCGGAGGAAACCCACGCAGACATAGGGAGAACTTGCAAACTCCACACAGGCAGTACCCAGAATTGAACCCGGGTCCCTGGAGCTGTGAGGCTGCAGTGCTAACCACTGCACCACTCTTAAGTTGTCACAGGCGTGAAGACATGGAAGTTGGCTTCATCCCTTTCTTCTGGAATTATTTTAGCACTGACTTTTTGAAGAAGGTTACATTTCTCTTCACAGTATATAAGGCTGAGTTAGATGGATTCTTGATTGACAAGGGAGTTATAGGTTATAGTGGGTAGACAGGAAAGTAGAATTGAGGCCACAAGCAGATCAGCCATGATCTTATCAAATGGCACAGCAGGCTCGAGGGGCTGAATGGACTAATCCTGCTCCTGATTCGTATATTTGTGTATTCATATGTAGTTTCCTCTCTCCAGTATGATCATATTTCCTTTTCTCTGAACTACCATAAACCCTCTTATGCCAAATGGTGAACTAATTTTCAATGTTTTCTCTTTCCAAACCAAGACTTTGTCTCCTTTTATCTCACTATCTTTGTGTGCATCCGTCAGTCTGCATGTGTCTTTATCCTTTGTTTTTGACTCTTGTCTCTATCTCTCAAGCTATCTGTTGAGTGTGTGTAGGGTTGAGTAGGCGTGAATTGTGGCCATGGATACTTCTTCAAGATGTTTTCTTTCGTCAGTTAGTTCTGTCCTCTGATGGTGTTGATCATGATCAGCTTCAATTCGCAGGCAGTTTCAAAACTTAGCAATTTTCCCTTGCTTGAGTCTACAACATGGAACTCAGTCTAACATGTGGACCCAAGGGAGGACTTGAGAGTAACTTGGATGATTCTTAGGACTGATAGAGGGGTATCTGATCTGTAAGAGAAGATTTTAGATATCAACTTCTTCAATTGCAGTTTCTGTTGTCACGCTCATGGAGGGAACAGGTTCTGCCACAAGTGTCGCACATGAAGCTGCCAAGTGATGCTGTGAGTTGTTGTTTTTGACGTTGGCACCTGTTGCCAAGCTGCTGTAGCAACTGGTCCATCATGGTAGTGCACACCAGTCCACAGGATGTATCGCCATTTCCCTCTTTCGCCAGCTAGTGACTCCCGGGAGTGATTTAGGGCCTACATGTCACAGTTGGAGACATCCTTGAAGTGGAGCTTTGGGCATCCCACTGGTCGTCTGCCCCAGCTACCTCACTATAGAGAAGGTCCTTGGGTATGCGACCACCTTCCATCCTTTGGACCTGTCTGATCCACCGAAGCTGCTGTGTTTGATTATTGCCAACACACTTGGGAGCTCTGCCTTTGAGAGGACTGCTGAATTTGTGATTTTGTCCTGCCAGGATTTACTCATAATGCACCGCAGACAGCAAAGATGGAAGTTATTGAGCTTCTTTTCCTGGTAGCTGTAAGTCGCCCATGTTTCACAGCCATACAGGAAGGCGCCGAGATCACAAGCCTTATAAACCATCAGCTTGATCCTAAGGGTCAGCTTGGTGTTATCCCATGCACGGTTCGTGAGCCGGCCAAAGGTGATAGCTGCTTCCCCTATGTGTGTATCAAGCTCTGCATCAAGGGACAGATTATCTGTCACTGTGGACCCAAGGTAGCAGAATTTGCTAACCACTCTAGTAGGGTATTATTTAGTGTGATCAGGGGCAGAGATGCAATAACTTGCCCCATGACCACAGTTTTCTTGACAATTATAGTCAAGGAGAACAAGTTACAGTCATGGGAGAGACAGTCCATGAGTCTTTGTAGTGGAGTTTCTGTTTGAGTGACTAGCGCAGTATCATCAGCATAGGGGAGTTCTCTGGTCAGGACATGATGTGTTTGTGTCTTCGCTTTCAGTCTTGATAGATTGTAGAGCTTGCTGTCTGATCTAGTCTGCAAATAGACTCCTTCCATATCTGCAGGCAAGGCAACGGTCAGCAGCATGGAGAAGATCCAGATAGAGTGGAGGTCTGGACACAATCCTATTTCACTCCATTCTTCACTCTGAAGCTGTTGGAAATGAAGACATCAAACTGTACAGTGCAGTGCATGTTGTCATGGAAGGATCGGATGAAATTGAGGCGCGTCAGTGAACAGCCATTTTTCCCCAAAATCTTGTAGAGCCCTGGTCTGCAGATGGTGTTGGATGCCTCAGTGAGATTTACAAAAGTAAGGTAAAGAGGTGTACTCTGTTCCCTACACTTCTCTTGTAGGCCTGGCGTATGGTACTGTCCATAGTAGACCTGCCAGCACGGAAAGCACACTCAGTCTGCAAGTAAATGGAGTCTTTTAAATATGACCCTAGCAAAGACCTTCCCCCATGCTACTAAGGAGTGAGATGCTCCTGTATTTGTTGCAGTCTCCTCTGTCGCCTTTGTTTTTGTATATTTGATGACTTTGGTGTCACGCACCTCCTGTGGAACAGAACCTACTTTCCACAGAGAAGTAGAAGGTCATAAAGGCATGGCAATAGATGGGACTTTCCATGCTTGAGCAGTTTGGCTGACAGTCCATCCTTACTGGGTGCCCTTTCTGTTTGCTAGGCAATCTGTGGCCTTCTTGAGCTCCGGTGATGAGGGTTTTTCATCTAACTCATCCATGACAAGGAGTTGCAGTAGAGTGTCAAGTGCAGACTGGGAGATGTCTGACTCACAGGAGTACAGCTCACAGTAGTGTTCAGCCCAGTAGGACATCTGTTTACTTCTATCGTTGGGTATTTTACCATATATCAGCTTCAGGGGAGCAACTTTGGTGATGGCAGGGCCAAGTGCCCTCTTGATCCCTTCGTACATAGCTTGTAGATTTCCTTTGTCACATACAGTTTGGATTTCTTGACATAAGTTGATCCAGTGTTTGCTTGCATTGTATCTCCCTGTCCTTTGCACAGCTGTCTTGGTTTCTTTCAGTGTCATGCAGTGTCTTAGTCGTTGGGTTTATATTGTGCATAATACCCAAAGAAAACATGGGTTTTTATTATAACAACTGGATCCTATATATACTAACAATTACTGCACGAACCACTTCTAAACACATCTCACTCTGTTGGGCTACACCCACAACTCCCTGGTCATATGTGACATAACATCACTTCCTCCAGTGACCTTCATGTCCAGTTTCTTAGGGTTGTCTCACAACAGTTTTCCCTCTATTCCAGTCCCAATTTTTTCTCTGATCCAGTCTTGGTTTTCTCTTGACTTTCTTTTTGTCTGTGTTCGTTTTCTGTCCTTAGATCCTTCTGTGCCTCATTCTTTTCTTTTTTTGCTCTTTCTTTTTCTCCTTGCCTCCAGAAATTGTAGTGTTGTGCTATGTTCTTAAGTCTTCATTAAATGATAATCACAGGCTTTATATTCAGCTTCAACACAAACACTATTTATTGTTTTACTTATCTACATTGCATGATTTCAGGTCCAAGTCTTTTCCTTGCTGGTGTGTGCCTGCTCTCTGTAAAGCCTTGTGCTGAGTGTATCTCTCAAAATGTGTCTCCTCCTTATATATGTCTGATAATGTCGTTGGTTCCATCTGTGGCCTGTTCTCTTAAAGGTACATTTTCTTAAAGGTGACGTCATCACTACACTACATTACAACCCTCTATTCCCTTCTCCCTCATATGCTTGTCTAGCGTTCCTTTAAATGCATCTATACAATTCACTTTAACCTGCCTGTGGTAGTAAGGTCCACATTCTCACACTCATTGGGTAAAGACGTTTCTTCTGAATTCCCTATTGGATTTCTTGGTGCCTATCTTATATTGATGGCCTCTAGTTATGCTCTTCCCCAAAAGTGGAAACACTCTTTCTGTATCCACTCTATCAAAACCTTTCACAATTTTAAAGACCTCTATTAGGTCACCCTTTATTCAAGAGAAAAAGAGACCCAGCTCATCAATCCTTTCCTGATATGTATACCTATGTATTTCTAGTATCATCCATGTAAATCTTCTCTGCACCTTCTCCAGTGCCTTTATATACTTTTTGTAATATGGTGACCCAATACTCTAAGTGTGGTCTAACAAAGGTTTGATGCAGGTTTAGCATAACTTCCCTACTTTTCAATTCTATTCCTCTGGAAATAAAGCCTAGTGTTTGGTTTGTTTTTTTATGGCCTTGTTAACCTGTGGCACAACTTTACGTGATAGGTGTATTTGTACTCTGAGATCCCTTTGTTCCTCTACCCCACCTAGACTTGCACCTTCCAAGTAATAAGTGACCTTCCTATTCTTCTGACCAAAATGTACTACCTCAAATTTATCTGTGTTGAACTTCATTTGCCAATTATTTGCCCATTCTGCAAATTTATTAAGGTCCTCCTGTAATTTGTTGCAGTCCTCCTCACTATTGACTAACCCCCTAATTTAGTGTCATCCACAAATTTAGAAATTGTGTTTTTGATTCCAAAGCCCATATTGTTAATGTAAATTGTGAACAGCAATGGTCCCATCAGTGATTCTTGTGGAACACCACTTCTCATCTTCTTCCACTCTGAATAATTACTCTTTACTCCCATTCTCTGCTTTCTGTCTTGAAGCCAGCTAGTAATCCATTCTACCACATATCCCCTTACTCCGTATTCTCTGACCTTATTCATTAGTCTATAATGGGACACCTTATTGAAGTCCTTTTGAAAATCCAGATAAATAAAAACTGCTGCATTAACACGTCCACTCTCCGTTACCTCCTCAAAAAATTCAATTACGTTCATCAAGCAAGATTTATCTTTTGAAATCCATGCTGACTATTCATTATTATATATTTTTTAGCTGTTCTTCTATTCTCTCCTTTGGTAGAGATTCCATTCTTTTTCCCACTACAAATGCTAAGCTGAATGGTCTCGAATTCCCTGGGCAATTTCTCTCCCCCTTCTTAAATTTCAGCATTATGTTAGCTATCCACTAGTTTTCTGGCACTACACCTTTTTCTAATGAATTGTTAAATCTGCGTAGTAATGCCTCTGCTATCTCTTTCCTAGATTATTTTAAAATGTGTGGATACAATCCATCCGGACCAGGGGCTTTAACCTCTTTGAATTTGATTAGTTTATTCAATACCTTTGTTTTTTCAATTTTAAATGGACTAACTCATTACTCAGCTCATCTTTCAATATCAAATACCAGAGTGAAATAATTATTTAATATTTCTGCCATCTCTATACCGTTACCTGTGGTATTATCCTGTCTGTCCCTCAATGGTCCTATTCCCACCCCAGTCTTCTTTTTTTTATTGATGTCGCTGCAAAATATTTCACTATTTTGTTTTATGTTCATTGATAATTTATTTTCAAGGTACCTCTTTGCCTCTTCATTGTTTTTTTGACTTCCTTCCTAATCTCTTCATATTCTCTCTTATCATACACTCCTCTGCTGTCTATGTGCTTAATGTACGCTTTTTCCTTCCTAAGCCTCAATTGTTCTCTTATGTCTTTATTCATCCATGGAGTCTCACTGATGTTAGTTTGTTCTTCCCTTTTAGCAGAATATATTTTTCTTTCACTCTGTCGAACACCATTTTAAATGTTTCCCCGTGTTGTTCTACATTGTTGTTTGCCAATGTTGTTGCCCATTTAATTTTCCCAAGTTCTATTCTCAGCTCCTCAAAATCAGTTTTTCTCCAATCCATTAACCTGATTTTCGTTATACTTATGTCTTCCTGTATTAGCATCTCAAAGCGTATTATATTATGGTCACTATTACCTAGTTGTTCCTCTACTTTTACTTCACTTATCTGCTTTGGTTCATTCCCCATTACTAGATCCAATAACAAATCTTCCCTTATTGGGCTTTTTAGATATTGGGTTAGAAAGGAGTCCTGTACACATTGGTGGAATTCCATTCCCTTTCCCCCTTTACCTACCTCTTCTGTCAATTAATATCGGGGCAGTTGAAATACCCCATAATTAATTTTCTATGGCTGGAATTTTACAATGGGCGGAGAGGAGCCGTCCACCGACCGAAAAGTCGATGGCAATCCTACCTCCACCGGACCTGGGGATCCAGAACAGATTTTACGGTTCTCAGACCCTTAATTGGTCTTGGGTGGGACTTGCACCTCATTGAGGCAGGAAGTCCTTCTGAATGGAGCTGCCGGCCAATCAGCGGGCCAGCAGCTCTTAGTCCCAGCAGTCCACCAGGAGCGATGGCCACTACTGGGTCTGCAACTCAGCTGAAGAATGAAGATATTGGTGAGCATCGGAAAATGGGTATGTTTTTGGGGCCTTGCCGGGGCAATTAGTCGGGCCACAGCAAGGCAAAGGGGGTCAGTTGTGGGGGGGGGGGGGCGAGGAGCGGGGGGCGTGTTGGGCGTTGGGGGTGGTTGAGGTATTGAGGTGGCCTTCCGTCGGGCACAGGCTGCCCGATCAGCAGCCCCCCACATCCCAGCCGTCAGAAGGCTGCCTACTTTTATCAGGTGGCTTTTCTGAGACCTCGGCTGCCTGCCTGACAACCATAAAATCCCCTTGGTGGTGGGTGGAGACCCTTAAGTGGCCATTAATTGGCCACTTAAGGGCCTTGATTGGCCTGGGGCATGTGGGCTGTTTCTCGCCGCCGCCGCCCCATGTAAAATGATGGCGGAGACAGGAGTGGGTCAGGAAGGGCCCCTCCAGCCTCCAACTCCATTTTAGGGCACACTCTCTCCAGCCTGCTCTTTGTGGGGGCATAAAATTCCGGCCTATGTTTTTACTCAATTCCCTAATTTATCTGTATAGTTCTTCCGCCACCTCCCTTCCACTATTAGGTGGTCTGCAGACTACACCTATTAGTGTGATTGGTCCTTTATTATTTTAAAATCTCTATTCATATGGATTCTATTTTTGTCTTGCTGTTGCTGCATCCCTTTTTTTCTACGCCATTATATTAGCCCTAATAAGTACAGCTACTCCACCTTCCTTTTTCCCTCTCTATCTTTTCTAAATATGTTATACTCCAGTCCTGATTTTTCTGTAGCCATGTCTCAGTAATCCCTACTATGTCTGGTTTCTCCCAATGCATGACTGCCTCCAGCTCCCCTGTTTTATTACAGACACTGTGTGCATTGCTGTACAGATATTTTAACTCATTTTTGATAGGATTTCCTCTCACTTTATGTTTAACCATCCTTTTAGCCTGCTCTTTTTATTCCCTTGCCATCAATGTCCTCCCTTACTTTATTTCCTATGCTTTCCTTCCCTGTTTTGTTTACTTTTAGGCTGCTTACTTTTCTTGTAGATACCTCCCCCCATCTTATTAGTTTAAAGACTTTGCCACCTCCCAATTTATCCTTTCCACTGGGACACGGGTCCCATCCAGGTTCAAGTGGAGCCCATCCCATCGGTACAGCTCTTTTCTGTCCCAGAACTGGAGCCAGTGTCCCATGAAAAGGAACCCCCTCTTTCCAATTCCAGCCCTTTAGCCACATGTTAATTTTCCTGATCTGTATGCTCCTCTGCCAATTTGCACATGGCATGGGCAATAATCCAGAGAGTATTACCCTCAAGGTCCTGCTTTGTAATTTAGAGCCTAACTCCTGACGCTCTTTCAGCAGGACCTTCTCCCTCTTCCTACCTATATTGTTTGTTCCAACTTGGACCATGACAGCTGGATTTACCCCTTCCTTTTCCAAGTTCCTGTCCAGCCACAGTGAGATATTCCTTACCCTGGCACCAGGTAGGCAATACACCCTTCAGAATTCTCATTCTTGGCTGCAGAATTTCCCTAATCATAGAGTCCCCTATAACTACCACATTTCTATTTTGCTGTTCCCCCTTGGGCAGTCTTCTGAGCCATGGTGTCTTGGTCTGCATTGTGGCTGTCCTCCCTGTAGTGTTTTGGCCTTGTCCTCACAGGTAGCAAGTACAACGTACCTCATCTCAACGCATCTCATCTACCGATTAGGCACACTACAGCCTGCCGGACTGAACATTGAGTTCAATAATTTCAGAGCATGACAGCCCCCCATTTTACTTTCATTTTTAGTTATTTTTTCTTCCTTTTTTTTACATTCCTTTTTACATTTTTTACAATCTTTTTTTGCATTTATTTCATTTCATCTTAGTTTGTTCAGTTTGCTTACCCACTGTTTTTTTCAGGTCGTTTTTCTTCAGGTTTGCACTTGCTGCTGTTCAATATTCAGTGTATTCACACCTAATCTGTACTAATGCTTTGTCTTTCAACACACCATTAACATACTGTTTGCCTTTGCTCCGTGACTTTTTGGTCAGCTATGTGGCCTGGTCCAATCTGCACCTTCTCCTTTGTTATCTCTTGCCCCACCCCCACCTCACTTGTTTATAATCTGTGACTTTTCTAATATTTGTCAGTTCCGAAGAAGGGTCACTGACCCGAAACGTTAACTCTGCTTCTCTTTCCACAGATGCTGCAAGACCTGCTGAGTGATTCCAGCATTTCTTGTTTTAGTACAACGTACCTGTTGGATAGGCCTGGAGTCTCCTTCTCAAACTCTCTTAAACCGCCTCCCTAACAGTCACACCCTCCCTTTCCTGAACCTATATTTTCCTCAGGGGTGTAACTATTCAGGATAAAACTGTCCAGAACTTCCTCCCCCTCCCTTATGCGGCAGAGTCTCTCCAACTCGCACTCGAGCTCAATGACTCTGAGCCAGAGAGATTCGAGATGGAGATATCTCCTGCAGATGTGTTTGCTCAGGACAGTCTTGCCTTCCACAAACTCCCAAATTCTGCAGTCCAGACACACAACCTGCTCTTCCATATCTTAGACGAGCCTTATTTTATTTATTTAATTAACTAATGCCTTTATTCAATGATTATTTGTAGATATATTATATGTTAAGTTAAGCTATAAACCTAATATAGTCCTTAAATTTTCCCAGTCCTAGTTTAAACTACTGCCCTAGTATAGAGGGAAAAAACCCTTAAAATTCACCAATCACCACATAATGCCCACTTAATTAATGCTTCTAGACTCTAGCTCTCAAATCTTACTGTCTCCCACTCCATCTCTTGGACTGATCCGTGTTTTGTAAAATACCATAACAGCACCACTTCCCTCACTGCGCTGAATTCCCTTACTCACCGAATACCCTGAGCTAAGCACCTGGTAGGAGCAGTACTCCATTGAGCTGGACTTTGTGCCACTTACTTCTAAATTAATCTGGGTGCGCTGGTTGTTCCCAAATCGATAATAAAAGTGACAACAGAATTCCAGGAATATAACCTGATGAACATGTGTTAGGACATCTCTCTAACTCATGATAAAGCTTCCTAATTCCCTTTTGTTTGATCTGTTACAGGTCACTTTAAAGGGCCACTTACAAAGTACAGTTTGCACTAATGCAAAGCAGCTTCATCTTTGCACCAACACATATTGCAGGACTGCAATACAAGTTGCAGGACTGCGTTAAATGTTGTCTTGGGCACAGCAGTGTCGGTCACTCCTGTAAGTGCCTGAGTGTCACCACATCTTGATCTATACATAGTCATAAGTGTCAAAAGCCAAAGTTAAGGTGCCATTGACATAAAGGCAGCATTCAACATCATACGACAGAAAGGAATCCGCCAAAACTGAGATCAATGTGTGGCAAAGGAAAACCCTCCAGTGGCTGGAGTCATACTTGATACACAGGAATATGGAATCCAAACATTTTCAGTTGCTTCATCAATGACATTGCCTTCACCATAACACTAGGCATGGGATTGTTTGCTGATAATTCTGCAGTGATCAGTTCCATTTGCAATATCTTCAATAATGAAACAGCGCATGGACAATATCTAAGCTTAGGATGATAAGTGATGGATAATATACACACGATGTAGTTGCTAGGTAATGACCATCTCCAAAAAGCAAAAAACTCAACCAACTCCTTCAACCAATTTCCCCACCATCAATATCCTTAGCCCAGGTCTTATTGGCTGTTTTTCTGATTATTTTGCCTGTTCCTGGAGATTACATGGCTGTTAGTGGGATGATGGAGCATTGTGAGATCCTAATGTTCAGATGCACTATGACTGTATAGGACAGGTTCAATGGACCAACTGCCCCTTTTCTGTCCGCAATTTTTGTATGATTGTATTTCACCAGAAACTTACCTGGGTAACCCATATTAACAGCCCATATTACTACGAGAGTAAGCAGAGGCTGGGTACTCTGTGATGAGTGGCTCACCTCCTGACCTCTCAAAGTCAAGTCAAGGATCAAGTCAGCAGTATGATGGAATACTCATCACTTGCCTGGATAGGCACAGCCACAACAACACTGAAGAGACTGAACACCATCTAGGACAGGAGTCTTCCAGATTTCCCTTGTCACAGTACTAAACATCCACCTCCTTCATCACCTGTGCCCTGTTGCTGCAGTATTCAGGATGTGCTGTGACAACACACACTTCCCGGCCTTGCGACTGCAACCACAGATTATCATGGGAACACCAATCTGACTGAGACATGCATCGTCTTTCCTTCAACATCTCCGGATGAAATCCTGGAATTCCCTATCTAATCCCTTTGTATGCCGTTACTGCAAGGACTGTGCCATTCAAGAGGGCAGCCCACCATCATTTTCTTAGGATAACTAGGAATGGGCAACAAACCTGATCTTCCTAGCATCACCCACATCCCAAGCACAGTAGTGCAGTGGTTAGCACCGCAGCCTCACAGCTCCAGTGACCCGGGTTCAATTCTGGGTACTGCCTGTGTGGAGTTTGCAAGTTCTCCCTGTGTTTGCGTGGGTTTCCTCCGGGTGCTCCGGTTTCCTCCCACATGCCAAAGACTTGCAGGTTGATAGGTAAATTGGCCATTAGCAATTGCCCCTAGTGTAGGTAGGTGGTAGGGAAATATAGGGACAGGTGGGGATATGGTAGGAATATGGGATTGGTGTAGCATTAGTATAAATGGGTGGTTGATGGTCGGCACAGACTCGGTAGGCCGAAGGGCCTGTTTCAGTGCTGTATCTCTAAACTAAACATCTCTAGATAGGTTTGAGATGGAGACTGTGATACACGGGGCCTGTACACATGTTTAAGAATCTGGTCATGGCACATAGGGTGGAGTTTTATCAGCCGTGCAGAGGCAGCTTTGGAGGTGGGAGGGTGGGGAAATTTTGAAATGTGTGCATTGGGTAGAAGACCCAATGCGTTATCGCCTCCAAGCAATCTTTCCGAAGGCAGTGTGAGACTGGCATCAGCTACACACCTGGCAGCAGCAAATAGCTATTAACAGCAATTAAATGCCCACTTGGAGGCAAAATTGTTGACAATCTTCAGCTGCTTCATCAATGACCTTCCTTCAATCATAAGGTCAGAAGTGGGAATGTTTGCTGCTGATTGCACAATGTTCAGCACCATTCGTGACTCCTCAGATACTGAAGCAGTCCGTGTAGAAATGCAGCAAGACCTGGACAATATCCAGGCTTGGGCTGATAAGTGGCAAGTAACATTCGCGCCACACAAGTGTCAGGCAATGACCATCTCCAACAAGAGAGAATCTAACCATCTCCCCTTGACAGTCAACGGCATTACCATCACTGAATCTCCCACTATCAACATACTAGGGGCTACCATTGACCAGAAACTGAACTGGAGTAGCCATATAAATACCGTGGCTACAAGAGCAGGTCAGAGGCTAGGAATCCTGAGGCGAGTACCTCACCTCCTGACTCCCCAAAGCCTGTCCCCCATCTACAAGGCACAAGTCAGGAGTGTGATGGAATACTCTTCACTTGCCTGGATGGGTGCAGCTCCAACAACACTCAAGAAGCTCGACACCATTCAGGACAAAGCAGCCCGCTTGATTGGCATCCCATCTACAAACATTCACTCCCTCCACCACCGACGCACAGTGGCAGCAGTGTGTACCATCTACAAGATGCACTGCAGCAATGCACCAAGGCTCCTTAGACAGCACCTTCCAAACCCGCAACCTCTACCAACTAGAAGGACAAGGGCAGCAAATACATGGGAACACCAGCTGCAAGTTCCCCTCCAAGTCACACACCATCCTGACTTGGAACTATATCGCTGTTCCTTCACTGTCACTAGGTCAAAATCCTGGAACTCCCTTCCTAACAGCACTGTGGGTATACCTACCCCAAATGGACTGCAGCGGTTCAAGAAGGCAGTTCACCACCACCTTCTCAAGGGCAATTAGGGATGGGCAATAAATGCTGGCCTGTCCAGCGATGCCCACATCCCAAGAATGAATGAAAAAAAACATTAGCAAGATCTTCCTGACAGTGGATGGGCCCCTGAGGGTGCAGCCAGTGAGGCCTCAATTAATTCCCCCCAACCAACCCGAGCCACAGGTACCAGAGAACCACAGCTGCGGACGCAGGTCATCCTGTGGAGGGGTTTCCCCTGCACAATGATGGCCTGGCAGCTGTGGTCACAGTTTATTTGAAAACATTTAAAAATCTTCAGAGGGTGCCTCCATCTTGAGATGCCCTCGCAGCCCTCTCCTACAGTGGCAGTGCCCACCTCTCTGGGTGCGCAGAGTCTCAGGCACTCCCATTGGCCCTTATGACGGTGGACCCCACCTGTCATTCTTAATTGGATGGGGCTCCCAGAGATGGCCTTTTAATTGTCTGCCTCAAGGAAGATTGTGCAGACCGTCAGACCTCAGAAACCATCAGAGTCAGGACCCGGAAATGATCCCGGCCCGTGTTTAAAAACTAAAGTGGTAAAACTCTGCCCACAGTGGTGCCAAGTTTAACTCCAGATGGGTTTTGTGTGACTGCGTAGTGAGGTGATTTGGAAACTCACCTGCTGATCCAGAATTGAGGCCTGTTCTATTTTAATTTCCAAGCTTCATTTAAATCCTGTTGGTTGACTTCCCATTCCAGGCAGGAATTCAATGAGAAATGAGAGGAAGTCACGTGGCCAAGAGACTGCCCACTGACATGAGGTTGGTGGTAGGATTGGCTTCTGGGATCATCTCGCAAGTTTTCCATGTTTGGGCCTACTCCTGCTCCTAATCTGTAGGTTCGAAGGTGCTGAATCAATGGTAGGGGAGATCTAAGCTTTCTTTGTGGGGTGTGGAAGAGCAGTCCTGATCCTAGATGTCAAGTTAAAAAATGTTAGGGCCTCTTCTGCGCCTGGCTCATCTTCCTGCTGATTTTGGTTGGCAGGAGATCCACAGTGGCTTCTTACTCAGGCCATCCAGTTACAATTACAGCCAGATCTTGATGACATCATCAGGACCTGACATGCTTGTGTAAAGAAGGACCCCGCCGGTTTGGCAGGCATCCTTGCTGCCTGCTCAGCGGGCAGTTTGAAATTCGGAATGATGGGTTCCTGGCAATTCTCCAGTCGGCGAGTAAGTTGGCAATTTTAACTGCCCACCCATCTGGCTTCTGCCCGCCAAATAGGGTGAAAGTCTTTGCATATGAACTTATGAATGACAGACATGGCCTGTATATGCAGATTTAAATAAAGGAAAGTAGATCAATGATATAAAAATTCAAAGAATCAGCCTGACGCACAGGAGCTGATTTACATAATGAGAAACATTTTATTCAGTGGTTTCAATGGCGAAGAGTTGCTATAAGTAGACTTCAAGGAAATGTTAAAAATGTATTTGGCAGTGTAAGATGGCACTTCATGAAGTTGATAAAGGCGAACATATCAGATAAAAAATGTGCCTCAGGCAAACTAGCAGGACCAATACTGACGTGTGTCTTCTTGTAAAGGCATAGGAAAAAATGTATATTTAGAAATGTAAGAATTAGGCTAGTTTCAAATTAGGAGAGAAGTTTGACAGACTTCTGCACATATTACAGTTTACTTCATAATTAGAACATAGAACATAGAACAGTACAGCACAGTACAGGCCCTTCGGCCCACGATGTTGTGCCGAACCTTTAACCTACTCTAAGATCAAATTAGAATTAGAAAAAAGGAGCTGAGATTCCATAGAAGTAATACGGGTGGGAGACCAGTAGAACCCAAAGGAAACAGCAGAGATCCAGTTTCTGGGAGTTTTCTTATTGCCTTGGAACTTCTATTTACTTGGCATATGAAGAGCGGGACAGGAACTACCTAATCTCAGCGTTCCTGGTCCTGATCCTTAGTTGGGATCTGGTAATGTACTGGCAGCTGGTATCTGAGTGAGTGGAGGCTTATCCTGGGCCTCTATATGGATTATATGGATCCCATCAGTTGGGTCCAGGCCTGGACTTCTGAAGCAATAACAATTTAAAGAAAGCAGCATTCATAAATCAGTCACCTTCCTTGGAGTTGAAACAAGAGAATTCCCAGCAAGGACAGGCAGAG
The DNA here is from genome assembly GCF_036365525.1 of Heterodontus francisci. Lineage (NCBI taxonomy): Eukaryota > Metazoa > Chordata > Chondrichthyes > Heterodontiformes > Heterodontidae > Heterodontus > Heterodontus francisci. The sequence continues at coordinate 25,135,642 of NC_090403.1, read as the reverse complement.
GCCAAAGTTTCCATTGGCATAGGGCAGGCAGATACCACAGATGTATGCTAAGTGGCAGTTGTGCTTGTCTGCTCCATACTAATGAGGTACCCTTATTAAGCCAATGATGCCTGGCACAGTCAGTGCTGGAGGACACAGTTGGGCACGATCCCAGCATAAACTGCTGCGATTGTCTCCTGAGCAATTTCAGGGCCATTTTGTCCTAGAAAAGGAATTAAGTAAGGATGAAGAAAAAGTGAGTGCTAAATACTGACCTCACATAATGGTCACCTCAGAAGGCAAAAGAGGAATGCTTTTTGATTTTGATCTTATTTTACAGTTCCTTACATTCTATGAGAAAAAAATAACTGAACTCAGGTTTAAAAATAATTATAGTAAAGGTTCTACCTCTGCTTACAAACTCTATCTTGTAGTTATCTGCATGGAGCAGATTATATCAAACTAATTGCCTAACTGAAACATTACCGGATACTTATTGTAAAAGAACATTGCCCACTCAAACCGATATGAAATTTTGACACTTAAAAAATTTGAGTAGCTATCAGCATGAACAAAGAAAACAAATGCTTACCGAGTAGGCCGGAGGAACAGCCAATGGGTCAGCTTCTGGGTTTGGATTACCCATGTTCAGATCTTTAGTATATGCCTGGGTGACCATACAGTATAACTGCACAATGCCCATCAAATTGCTTTAAGCTTCCTGCAACCCATGGGCACTTCAGGACATTGATTGTTTCGCAGCCTCGAATTCCCAAGCTACCATCTTAATTTCTTCTCTTTTAATTTTGACAGAGATGGGCTTTTTTGTAATTAGTCACATTTTGCTTCTGGGGAGAACTTTAACCCAATGGACCTGGAACAAAACAGGACCCTTTCTCAGGGAGATCAGAGGACCAACAGGTGCGTTAGATCACCAGGGAGGGTCCAGCTGACTGCTCGCCGTCATTTCAGTCTCTGATACATGGCTGGGTGACCACAGAATAGCACCACATGATGTCCACCAGTTTGCTCGATGCTCTCCATAATTGATGGGAACCCCAGGACATTAATTACTTCATTGACATGACCTGCCAAATTGTTATTTAATTTTACCTACACATACTTGTTAATTTGTACAAGCCATCTGGGTTATATTAGCAGTAGTCCTTTTTCTTGTTGGGAAGGGGCTGTTTGGAGCTGCTTTGATTAAGCTTATAAAAAAAACAGAATTCAGGGAGCGTCTAGAAATGCTGTATATTTACATCGTCTTTCCTTAAAACCAAATGAATATTTGTCCTTCTTTATAACGAAACCGTTCTCTTACTATTTCTCATCTGTGATTGCTGTTATAAACAATTCAAACTGTTACAAAGGAGATACAGCACAGAAACAGGCCGTTCACTCCAACAGGTTTATACTGGTGTTATTCTTCTCAGGAGCCTATTCCCACCCTACTTCATCTAACCCAATCTACATTTCCTTCTATTCCTGCTATTGAAACCTTTTCCAATTTTCTGCAAGACTTCCAGAAATCTGAAGTCTGGGTGGAATTTGCATCTTCTCCATTTTACTCTCTTTTGTTTTTACTGCACAAACTCTTTTTTTCCCCAATTGCTATGATTCCTTCCTACTTCTATTTTCTTCTCCGCCCCTTTTCTCCAACTCCTTCAATACCACTGCTGACAGTAGGCAATGTTCAAAGTCAGATGGCCAAAAGCTCGGTCAAAGAGGTAGGTTTTAAGATAAAAGTGAATCAAACTCTGTCTTCCCATTCTCGGATATCTTAGAGCCACCTTTGATTCAGACCTGAAGTCTTTGATACATCGGATGAAAGGTCACAGACCTGAAACGTCAACTCTGCTTCTCTCTCCACAGATGCTGCCAGACCTGCTGAGTATTTCCAGCAATTCTGTTTTTATTTCAGATTTCCAGCATCTGCACTATTTTGCTTGTATTTTAATGTTCTGATTTTATACTTGTTTAGGGGTCTTTAGAATCTGAGAGGGAATGAACTTTAATATGGTTTAAAAGCATCATTATATACAACAGTTCACCCTCTATTATTACATTCAATTTTGTAGTCCAGTGCTTGCAATAGACTGCCTCCAAGCAAGCAAAATATTCAAATATTGATTCCAAATAGAATCTCTCTACCATGCATATTCAATCTGATATAGACCATTGACATTTACTGAACGCCAATAAATCCTCATTCTGTATTATTATGTAAGATGTAGTATCTAAGACTTCAGGTTTTATTCACTTTTACCTTAAAACCTACCTCTTTGACCGAGTTTTTGGCCAACTGACTTAATGGCCGAAATTTTACACTCCTCAAATGAGTGGGCTGATGGCACGCGGGGTGCGTAAAATGGAGTGGGATGATGGAGGGGTGGTGGGGGTGGGGGTACCTTCCTGACCCACTCCGGCCTCCGCTGCAAATTTACACCACCCAAGCCCCGCCCTAGGCCAATCAAGGCCCTTAAGTGGCCAATTAACTGCCACTTAAGGGCCTCCGCCCACCGCCACAGGTATTTTACCCTTGGCTGACGGGCAGCTGAGGCTTCAGAAAGTCCGCCTGATGAAACTAGGCGGCTTTTTGGTGGGTTTGGGACGGTGGGGGGGGGGCCTTCCTGATCGGGCACACTGTGCCCCACGGAGTGCTGCCCCCGAAGCCCCAACCACCCCAAAAACATAACATGCCCCCCCGTCCCCCTAACCGACCCCACTTGCCTTGCCGCAGCATGACCGATTGTCCCCAGCCAGGTCCTAAAAACCTACCTTTTTTCCGGGGCCGTCCTTCAACTTTTTCAGATGGCTGGGTGTAGTCCCAGCAGTAGCCACTGCTCCCGGTGGCACTGCTGGGTCTAAGAGCTGCTAGCCCGCTGATTGGCTGGCAGCTCCATTAGGCGGGACTTGCTGCCTCAATGAGGTGGAAGTCCCACCCAAGCCCAATTAAAGGGCCTGGGGAGCGTAAAATCCAGTCTGGCTCCCCATGCCTGGCAGAGGTGGGCTGGCCACCTACTCTTAGGTCGGTGGACGGGGCCTCCTGCCCAATGAAAAATTCTGGCCAATATCTTCTTTTGTAGGCTGGGTATCTAATTTTGCTGTATAATGCTCCTGTGAAGTGGCTTGGGACATTTTATTATGTTAAAGGTGCTATATAAATATAAGTTGTTGTGATGTAGAAATTACAACAGTTCTATTGCTGTAGTAAAGGGCCAGCACAGACCCAACGGGGCTGACTGGTCTCCTTCTGAGCTCAATGTCTATGATGTTATGGGTATAAAGAGACCCTGATGTTGATACAATGCAGACATGTTACCTGGCTTCAGAGAGCAAATTAGTCTCACAATGACATCTGTTACTTATTTAAGCATTGTTTAATTTAGAGTTAAATAAACTGTGGTGTAACACAAGCTGCGCCAAATGGCTGTTCATGATGTATTCTGTGTAGGCCACAAGTAAAATTTCAACATGCAGCCTAGCGATTAGAAAGTCTTCAAGGTTAATTTTAACTCTATGGGAACCAGCACAGTGAAGGATGTTGTGATAAAGGATGTGGTGATTTTACATGAGCTCTTGTGCTGTCACGGAGCAGTGGTAACCATAATCAGAGATATATGTTTTCAACAGAGCCTCTGGTGAAATTTCATGATCTTTGTACAGCTCGAAGAGACAATGCTCCCTGATGGTGCACTACACTTCAAATACTGCTTCCCAACCATCTCAACTTCCTAGCATCAAAGAGTTAAAGGACACATTGCTGTCATAGGGAGGAGTCAGACTTCAGAAATATCTGATGTTTAAATAATGAATTAACAATGAATTTGTTATTCATCCACGCCATCATTCCATCGTAAGCATCTCTGGCAAGGCCAGCATTTATTGCTCATCCCTAATTGCCCTCGAGAAGGTGGTGGTGAGCTGTCTTCTTGAATTCCAGCATTCTATGTGGTGTAGCTACACGTGAAATGTGGCAAGTTCCAGGATTTTGACCCAACGTCTGTGAATAAATGGCGATATAGTTCCAAGTCAGGATGGTGTGTGACTTGGAAAGAAACTTACAGGTGGTGGGGTTCCCATACGTCTGCTGCCCTTGTCCTTCTAGCTAGTAGAGGTCATGGCTTTCAAAGGAGCGTTGGCAATTTGCTGGAGTGCATCTTGTAGATGGTACACACTGCAGACACAGTGTGCTTGTGGTGGAGGGAGTGAATGTTGAAGGTGGTGGATGGGGAGTCGATCAAGCAGACTGCTTTGTCCTGGATGGTGTCGAGTTTCTTGATTGTTGTTGGAACTTCATTCATCCAGGCAAGTGGAGAATATTCCATTATGCCCTTGACTTGTGCCTTGTAGATGGTGGAAAGCTTTTAGGCAGTCAGGAAGTGAGTCACTTGCTGCAGAATTCCCAGTTTCTGAACTACTCTTGTATCCACAGTATTTATATGGCTGATCCAGTTATGTTTCTGGTCAATGGTAACACCAGAATGTTGATGGTGGGGGATTCAGTGATGATAATGCATTGAATGAGATGATTAGATTCTCTGTTGATGGAGATAGTCATTGCCTGGTATTTATGTGGCATGAATGTTACTTGCCACTTATCAACCTAAGCCTGAATGTTGTCCAGGTGATGCTGCATGTGGGCATGTACTGCTTCATTGTCTGAGGGTTGCAAATGGAACTGAATACTGTACAATCATCAGCGAACATCCCCACTTCTGATCTTTTGATGAAGGGAAGATCATTGATGAAGGAGCTGAAGGTGGTTGGGCCAAGGACACCGAAAAAACCAAATGGTTAGCAGTTAAGATTGCCAGTTATCCCAGCTGTATCCAGACAATATCTGTTGAGACCACTTACTTGTAGTTGAGACCAGAGAAGACCAGTTAAAACCAAATGACATTACCAACTGGTTTCAACTGGTTTGGAAATGCAGGGTGAAGAGGTTAATGGTGAGTAAGTGGCACTTGAAAGCATTGTTGATGACCCCTTCCATCGCATTGCTGAGGATTGAGAGTAAACTAATGAGTGGTAATTGGATGGATTCGATTTGTCCTGCTTTTGTGGACATGACATACCTTGGCTTTTCACTTTTTCACTTTGTCAGGTAAATCACAGTTTTGCAGCTGTACTGGAAAAGCTTGGCTAGAAGCGAGGCTAATTCTGGAGCACAAGTCTTCAGCACTACAGTTGGGATGTTGCTGGGACTCACCAGCCTTTGCTGTATCAAGTGCACTCAGTCATTTCTTGATATCACGTGGAGTGAATTGAATTGGCTAAAGACTTGCCGTCTGTGATGCTGGGGAAAATGTCGCACAGTGCTGGGTAAATCTAGTTGTTCATAATCAGACCTGCCAGAAATAACTTCTTGTTTCATTTGTAGTTCTTGCACCAAGTACAAGGAGCTTCGCGTATGGACCGTTTGGCGTCAATGTCTGCTCAGACAATCACTATTGGGATCAGATTCCCATGCTCACATCACAAAAATATGTTTCTTCCCTCTCTAAGCAGTTTGTGAATATTCCAGAACAGAATTCTGACTCCGCTTAATCAAATCTTCTGGTACATGTATTTATTTATCTGTGACATTTTGCCTGATATGTCATTCAGCACAGTTCCCTCTCCTTCCCCTACCGTCCATTGAGAGGAGGCGATTTTAACATTGAATGATAATGACTGAGCTCAATGGGAGAGATGTATAATGGGCAACTGAGCCAATGTCACCATTATCTTCCAAAATAAAATTACCCTCAGACGAAACAAAGGAATGTCATTTGGTAGCAGTCATCACTTCAGCCACAGAGCTAATGAAGAGATTTAGTAAAACTAAAGGAGCTATTTAATTCTAATGGAACAAGAAGTCCTGTCATCCATTCTTTCCTTTTTCTGGCAGCCACTCAGCAACTTCCAAAGTGACATGTTTGGAATCAAGAGCTTACAGTGTGGGGTATCATGGGTTGGCATAGCCCACCACTCCATGGTGCAGTATTAAGAGTGCTTCTCTTGGTGGGACTTAACACAATGTTAGTGAATAACATTGTCATAACTGAAGGATAGATGTTGGAGGATCAATAGGATATTTGCCCAAATGATGGAACGAACCCACCAGTGGGCAACCCAAATATTTAGACATTAAGTTGGTGAATTTGCCCATTGGTTAAATATTGCATTAAATCATTACCCAATATGTTTTCAGAGTATGCACAGCATTAATTGCATTGAATCCACTTTAGAGCTTCATATATTTCATGAAGTTTTAGAATCACTATTGAAGTTACAAGGAATGGCAGGTAGAGTCATGACTGATTAAGATGATGTGATTTGGTGTCATATTTGACCCTGAGATGCAATTCCAACTGTGCATCCATGCCATCACTGAAACTGCCTCTGTAACATTACCTGGCTTTGCCCCGCCTCAGCTCAACAGCTGCTGAAATATTCATCATAACTTTGTTCCCTCTAGACTTGGCTATCCAACATACCCCTGGCTGGTCTCCCACATTCTACCCTCCATAGACTTGAGGTCATCCAAAACTCTGCTGCCTGTGTCCTTACTCACACCAAGCCCCGTTCCCTTATTACCCCTGTGCTCACTGAACTACATTGGCTCCCGGTCAAGCAATGTCTTGATTTTAAAATTCTCATCCGTGTTTTCAAACTCCTCCTTGGCCTCCCACTCCCTATTTTTGTAGTCTACTTCAGACCCACAACCAGCCTAGATAACTGAGCTCCTCTAATTCTGGCCTCTTGTGCATCCCCTATTTTAATCGCTCCACCATTGGTGACTGGCCTTCAGCTGCCTGGGCCTTAAGATCTGGAATTCCCTCCCTACACTTTTCCATCTCTCTACTTCGCTTTCACTGAATCACAGAATTGTTACAGTGCAGAAGGAGGCCATTCAGCCCATCATGTCTACACTGGCTCTCCTAATGAGCATTCCACCTAGTGCCACTCGCACACCTTTTTCCCATAACCCTGCACATTCTTCCTTTACATTCTCTTTTGAATGCTTCAATTGAACCTGCCTCCACCACACTCTTAGGCAGTTCATTCCAAACTTGAGCCACTCGCTGCATGAAGAAGTTTTTCTTCATGTCGCTTATGCTTCTTTTACCAATTACTTTAAATCTGTGCCCTCTTAGAGTCATAGACTCAGTGTTGTACAGCACAGAAACAGGCCCTTCAGCCCATCATGTCTGTGCCGGCCATCAAGCACCTATCTATTCTAATCCCATTTTCCAGCACTTGGCCCTTAGCCTTGTATGCTATGGCGTTTCAAGTGCTCATCTAAATACTTCTTAAATGTTGTGAGGGTTCCTGCCTCTACCACCCCTTCAGGTAGTGTGTTCCAGATTCCAACCACCCTCTGCGTGAAAAAAGTTTTCCTCAAATCCCCTCTAAACCTCCTGCCCCTTACCTTAAATCTTTGCCCCCTGGTTATTGACACCTCCGCTAAGGGAAAAAGTTTCTTCCTATCTATCCTATCAATGCCCCTCATAATTTTGTATACCTCAATCAGGTCCCCCGTCAGCCTTCTCTGCTCTAAGAGAAACAACCCTAGCCTATCCAGTCTCTCTTCATAGCTGAAATGCTCCAGTCCAGGCAACAGCCTGGTGAGTCTCCTCCTCACCCTCTCCAGTGCAATCACATCCTTCCTATAGTGCGGTGACCAGAACTGTAGATAGTACTCCAGCTGTGGCCTAACTAGTGTTTTATACAGCTCCATCATAACCTCACTACTCTTATATTCTATGCTTCGGCTAGTAAATGCAAGTATCCCATATGCCTTCTTAACCACCTTATCTACCTGTGCTGCTGCCTTCAGTGATCTATGAACAAGTATACCAAGGTCCCTCTGACCCTCTGTACTTCCTAGGGTCCTACCATCCATTGTATATTCCTTTGCATTGTATGTCCTCCCAAAATGCATCACCTCACACTTCTCAGGATTGAATTCCATTTACCACTGCTCTGCCCATCTTACCAGCCCATCTATATCGTCCTGTAATCGAAGGATTTCCTCCTCACTATTTACGACACCACCAATTTTTGTGTCATCTGTGAACTTACTGATCATACCTCCTATATTCACGTCTAAATCATTAATGTACACTACAACAGCAAGGGTCCCAGCACCAATCCCTGTGGTATACCACTGGTCACGGGTTTCCACTCGCAAAAACAACCCTCGACGATCACCCTCTGCCTTCTGCCACTAAGCCAATTTGGATCTAATTTGCCAAATTGCCCTGGATCCCATGGGCTCTTACCTTCTTAACCAATCTCCTATGTGGGTCCTTATCAAAAGCCTTACTGAAGTCCATGTAGACTACCTCAACTGCCTTACCCTCATCTACACAAAAGGTCAGCTCCTCAATGCTTTCACGAGTGGGAACAGTTTATCTCTATCTACTCTGTCCTGACCCCTCATGATTTTGAACACCTGTATCAAATTTCCTCTCAGCTTTCTCTTTAAGGAAAACAGTCCCAACTTCTCCAATCTATCTTCTTAATTGAAGTTTCTCATCCCTGGAATCATTCTCATGAATCTTTTCTGTACCCTCTCCAATGCCTTCACATCCTTCCTGAAGTGTGGTGCCCAGAACTGGACAAAATATTCCTAGTGTCTTATACCAGTTCAATATAACTTCCTTGCTCTTGTACTCTATGCCCTATTAAGAAAGCCCAGGATACTGTATGCTTCCTCCTTTAAGACACTCCTCAAAACCTACCTCTTTGACCAAAGTTTTGGTCATCTGCTCTAATATCTCCTTCTATGGCTCAGTGTCCAAACTTTAGTTTTGTCATGCTCCTGTAAAGTGTCTTGGGATGTTTTATTATATTTAAGTTGCTTTATAAATATAAGTTGTTATTGACCCGTTTATTGATGTCAATAGACAATAGAATTTAAAGTATAGAGCATGAAAAGGCCATTTGACTGTTCCAGCTCAGTCCATATAAAGTCTATGATTATTCTATAATGGAATGCCCCTCCACCAGTTGTTGATCTTTCACTTTGAGGGGCCCTAAGTTTCTTCTGCTTTCTCTCCTAAGAAAAAGATCCATGACTCTCAATCACCCTGCTCAACAGATATTGATCCAGCTCCCTTTCAAAGGTGACCATTGATTCTGAATTGCTTATCTTCTCTGGAAGACTGTTCCATCAGGAGGAAGAAAACAAGAATTTCAAAGCTTTATGCTTGCTCGAGTCTTCTGAACTTTGAACGTGTGTGCTCTAGTTCCAAGTTAATTATCAAAGGTAAACAGTTTGCTTACATCAACCTTTTATTATTTTGAAGACCTGTATCAGATTGTCCCTCAGTCTTTTCTCCAGCCTTAAGGAGTTTAGAAGCCTGAGGCTTCCTTCATATTTTGGTTTCCTAAGTCCTGAAATTATCCTTATCTCTTTTCTGAACTCTTTTTAATGCACCTATATCCTTGTTGAATTAGAATGCCCATCATATTCCAGAACTGGCCTGACCATTAGTCAGTACAATGCCAATACAATACCTTGCAATCCAATACCCAATTTGCTTCACACTGATCAGGTACTTTCAGGACATTATCAACAATCACTCTAAATTATTCTCCTTTACAGCCTTTAACAACGTAGATTCTTTCATGTTATACAAGTGTTTACTGCTAATTGTTCCCATATACATTTTCCACAGTAAAATCGGCTGTTACATTTCAGTTCATCTACAGAATTGACGTAAGTGACTGCTCCAGTCTCAGGTCTTTCTGCTCACCTTACTCGAGGTTTTTCAGCTCTTGTATCTTAAGATCACTGTCGTAGGTAAATCCAAACTCTCTGTGCCTTTCAGAGTGTCTTCAGTGGCCTTACTATCTAGGTAAACATTTGGTGACATGCCTGGGCTTTGAAACAGAAAAACCTTGCCTGATCATTATTTTTAAGTTATGCCTCTCGAGGAATGCTTTAGTCCTCGATAAGTGGAAGAGCATCATATCAGGCATTGCTTAAATTATTAAGTGAATTTAATAACAAATGATGAACCAAATAACTAGTATACAATTTCTATGTTTATTTTACAAAGGGACTTCTAATTATTCTTCTTGAAAGGAAACACAATAAAAGGCCATGGGGGGAATTTTATGCTCTCCCCCGCGGCGGGTTTGGAGAGAGGGATAGCATAAAATCGGGTGGGATGGTGGCAGGGGTGGGTTCCTGCCGCCATCCTGCCTCCGCTAAAATTTAGTCCGGGGCAGGAAGGTCCCACCGCCAATTTAGGCCCTTAAGTGGGTAATTAACTCGAATTAAGGGCCTCTTCCCTCCACAGTCGCAATTAACTGTGCGGCGGGCGGCCCTGTCGCCACATGGGAAGCACGGCATGAAAAACCATGTGGGCTGTTTCCTGGCTCTGGGGTGGTGAGGGGGGGGTGGGGATCCCTCATTAAAAGGCACAGTGCCTGAACACGGTACCACGTTGCCTGCTGAGAGCCAACCCCCTGCCCCTGCTGCTAACCACACCTCTCCCCCCCCACCCCCGGCGACTCCCACCCCACGATGGCCCTCCTGCCCTGATCTACATGTGACCGTGGCCCAGTGATGCTCCTCAGCCTCCAGTAGATACTTCTCCAACAGCAGTCACTACATCTGCAGTGGTGCTGAAGCTGCTGGCCTCTGATTGACCAGGAGCTCTCCAAGGGTGGGACTTCCAGCGATGGGGTCCTTGATCCTGTGGAAGGCCTGCCACTGTCCACTTAAGTGCCCGATTGGCACTAGTTTTGGTGGGCCTTCCAGAGAAGAGGTGATGCGGGAATCCCGGCATTGCTTTTTCCGATGTTGAGACCACCAGAATGAAATACCGGCCCACAATTTATGTGCTAATCTGTTCTCTTATAAATAACTCTAGGTATAATTCTTTTTCTTTATTGTATCCATTATCAAGTGCAGAAGTTAACTACTTTACAGATGGAAATACATAAAAACAGGTCATTCAGCTGAAGCAGTCCATGTCAGTTTTACTCTTCACATGAGCAAATAGTCCCATTTACATTTACCTGTTCCCATATCCCTTTATCTCCGTTCTCCTTCATCCACCTATCCAATCAAAATTTGAACTGTTGACATAGCTTCTACCTCAACCACTAACCCTGGGATGAATTCCACAGCTGCACAAACTCTGAGTGAAACATTTCTCTTGCTCTAAATCTCTTACATTTAATCTTGTATCTTTGGTCTATTGTTTCAGACCTTTCAACTACTGGACAGAGTCTTATTTTATCTACCCTGTACCATTCCTTTCATAATTTGAAATACTTTGATCATATGCATCCCCTTACTCAGTTTTGTTCTAATGGGGAGAAAAAACATTTTCTTCATATTTCTATCTCTTCACACCAGGCAACATTTTCGTGAACCTGTATTGTATTCTCTCGAAAGCATGAAAAAAAACTCCTGAAATGTAAACCAAAACTGGCCTTAAAGGCCATCAGCTAAGGAGGGGTAAAAGAAAAACCATGCAGAGTTCTTACCACTGGTCAGTGTCCAGTGACTGCTACATGTGTGGCAGTATGTTAGGTGAGGACAAGATTAGGTTTGCCGTTGATGCCTGTGTCAACACACTGTGCTCATATACCAAGAATGGCCACTTAGGTGAGATACCAAATATTTCAAAAGCTTGCAGGTTTGACTCAACCCCAGTCAAAAGTCTTAATTGTTTATTTCTTTAATACCCTTCAAATGGTTACTGAAGCTGATTACACTTTATAACTACCAGCCACATTCAAAAAGATGGGCAGTCATGCACTAAACCAATCATGAAGTCTGCATATATTTGTAATGTATGGTGGCCCCTCTATCAAGCCTGTTGTTGTATGATTGCTCTAAGCATGATGTCCTTTTAAGAACTCAGTATGCTAATGAGCTAAGTACCTGGATGTAGTCATGTGATTAGAAGCCATGGTCATTCTACACTGTAACACCAAGGACAAACGTTCTGCATATGGTTTGGTCTGTATTGTATGTACTCGTTTAGCTGTTAATAAACCTTACAGAGATCTTCAAGGAACTGGAATCCACATACCTTATTGTGTTGCTTAAGATAACACAAGGAAACTCCTTACATGGTGGCAGCAGTGGTGAAAAGACAAGATATAACCTTGAAGACCATGGGTAAAGTAACATACAAATGAAGTGCTGAAAGAGAAGTAAACAGATAACACTGTCAAGCACCTGTTACACTCTGTCTAAGCAGCTAGCCTTCAAAAAAGAAATTCCTTAAAAGGGGAACAGCGCTGAGTAATAGAACAAGTTTTAAAACATTTTTTAAAACACAGACAGAAAAGTTATATTAAGTACAGTGCTGAAGGCACACACAGAGCTGAACATAGTTAAATACAGAGCAGCAAGCAAAAGAACAGCAGAAAGATGGATATCAAATTTCCCAGCATGAACTGGAAGGCCATTGATATGCTATCCGAGTTCAAACTTTCTTTAAAAAAAGAGCGCAGTTATGCTTCATAGACCATGCAGTTGCCAAGCCAGAGAAGCAGGCTGTGAAAATGCTGACAGCAGTTGGAAACGAGGGGTTATACAGAATCAATACCTCTGGCTTATCCAAAGTGGTAAGAGTGGTTTGTCCCACTCACTGTGAAGTTGTGCTGCATTTCAATATCTGTGCAAGGCATGCGGTGCAAAAGGACAATGGGCCTGCTTATGTAAGAAATCTGGCACCAAGAATGCAGCTAGAAGTCACAACAGGACACAAGCAAACAAAAGACAGGTGCAGCAACAGGGCAACAGCAGCAAGGAGAGTGCCAGAGACCTGTGTAAATGCAAGCCAATACATAAAGTCCACAGTGAAACAGACCTGAAATAAAACTCAGAATGGAGCGATTCTTAGCCAGAAGACGAGCAGGCGCTTCATATTGTAAACCTGACACATTGTGTTGACAAAGTCAAACAACTGGAAACTTTTGCTACTATTAATATCATGTGCCCAAACAAAGTTGGCAAACACACAGTCAGGATTAAAATTGACACTGGAACTAGTGCAAACATCATACCAGTCCGAATTCTGAAGGATATGTACTGAAGTCGTTGGAAATTCATTATCCAACTGACAAATGCAATGTTAACTGCAGACAATGGGTCACCCATTCCTTTACAGTGGCACACTAACAATGCAATGCAGCTATGGCAAGTCGGCATGGGAACTACAAATATTTTACCTGATAGACACGAGCAGACCAGCAGTGGCAAGACTACCAGCGTGCAACGACCGCAACATCGTGACTATCCACAAGGTCACCAAGGTACCCATGACAGCAGAACAGACCAAGGGTCCCTGCATTGAGTCAGTACATGACCTACAACAAATATACCCGGACAGGTTCAACATCATTCAAGATTTCAAAGGCGATGCCGTACTGGACCTCAGAGAGGATGCAATTCCGTCAATCAACCCTCCCAGAGGATGGAGCAATCAGGGTATGTCTAGATCAGAGGCGTCTAAACCTCTCCCTAAAGATATGCCTCCACAAGATTCCAACACTAGGGGAATTGATTCCTGAGTTCACAGGAGCCAAATTCTTCTCCAAGCTGGATGCTAAGCATGGATATTGGTCAATACACCTAACTAAGGAATCTCAGGAAGCCACCACATTCAGAACACCATTTGGAAGATATTGCTTCCAGAGACTACCCTTTGGCTTATCTGTCAGTCAAGATCTGTTTCAGTAGCACATGGACAGAATTATAGAAAACGTGCCTGGGTGTATATGTATTGCCGATGATTTTGCGGTAATGGGCAAAACCAAAGAAGAGCATGATTGAAATCTTCATTCACTGATGGCAGTAGCTTGTCGCAAAGGACTCGTTTTTAACAGCAAGAAGTGCCAAGTGAATGTAAGTCAGATTAATTTCTTTGGCTCCATCTATTCATGTTGCGGAATCCGTCCTGACCCAGGCAAAGTCGAAGATGTAAGGCATAAGCCTACCCCACAAGACAAAGAAGATCCACAGAGATGTCTTGGATTTTTCAACTTCTTGGTACCATACATTCCAAATTTTTCTGATGAAACATCATCATTGAGAGAGCTCTTAAAGATAGACGTACCATACGTATGGCAAGAGGACCATCAGCATATGTTTGAGTCTCTCAAAAAAGCATTGCCAGCAGAAACCTGTAACCTGCAGTACTATGACCCAAGGAAGAAGACAATCCTGGAAGTCAACACCTCACAGAAAGGGCTAGGAGTGTGCATCTTGCAGGATGGCAAACCACTTGCATTCGAGTCCAAATGTTTATCCTCCACACAATCCAATTATTCAAACATAGAGCATGAAACACTTGCTCTGGTGTTTGGGATCATAAAATTCTACACCTACCTGCTCGCTAAGCAGTTCACTGTGGAAACTGATCACAAACCACTGGAGATGATCTGGTGCAAACCATTGACAAGCACACCACTTCGACTACAGCGACTCTCAGTGAAAGTACAGGGATACGACTTCAATGTCTGCTACAAACCGGGTACCAAAATGGTTACCTCAGATACGCTGAGCAGATTGCCAAATCCGAACAAGAATGCAGAAGTCCCACTGAATTTACAAGTAGATAGCATGGACATCAAGGTGCAAGATGTGCTCAAAATCGATTTATTGCATTTTGTTCAGCACAAACTGCAATCAGAAACAGCAAATGACCCACAACTGAAGGCACTGTGGAGAGTCATCATAGAAGGATGGCCTGATATGATAAAAGAGGTGCCAGAAACACTCAGAGGCTTTTGGCTTTATAGAGATGAACACAATATCTATAGAGGCTTAAACTTCAAAAGAAAACAAGTGATTGTGCCCAAAGCTCTCTGACAGGACACCTTGTCACAATTTCATCAAGGCCATATGAGCATAGAGCGAATGAGATGACTGGCATGAGACACTGTTTATTGGCCAGGGAGCAACGGTGACATTGAAAAGTTAGTGAGGATGTGTGAGGCATGCCAGAGCCACCAGCTACAACAATGTAAAGAACCTCTACACCCTCACGAGATTCCGGCAGTCCATTGGTCCAAAATTAACACTGATCTATTTAGCATGAATGGAGACGATTTTATCTTAGTCACTGATTATTTCTCCAAATTTCCAATTGTCTGGTAAAAGACACTTCAAGCACAGTCATCACATCCACATTAGATGCTATATTCAGTCTATTTGGTGCACCTGAAGAAATTATTTCCAACAAGGGGGAGGCACAGTGGCGCAGTGGTTAGCACCGCAGCCTCACAGCTCCAGTGACCTGGGTTCAGTTCTGGGTACTGCCTGTGTGGAGTTTGTAAGTTCTCCCTGTGACTGCGTGGGTTTCTGCCAGGTGCTCTGGTTTCCTCCCACAGCCAAAGACTTGCAGGTTGATAGGTAAATTGGCCATTGTAAATTGCCCCTAGTGTAGGTAGGAGAATTGAGGGAAGGTGGGAATATGGGATTAGTATAAATGGGTGATTGATAGTCAGCACAGACTCAGTGGGCCGAAGGGCCTGTTTCAGTGCTGTATCTCTTTATGACTCTAATGGGCCACAGCACACAGGCAAACCTTTCAGAGATATGTGTGGCAAATGGGATGTAAACTATGTGACATCCTCACCACATTTCCCTCGATCTAAAGGTCTTGCCAAGTGGATGGTTCACACAGTCAAATTGCTTATCCTGAAGTGTAGGACAATTAAACAAAATTTTCATGTTGCCATGCTCCACCTCAGTGCTACACCTATGGATACGGGCTTACCATCACCAGCAGAGAACAGATTTGGCAGACAAGTGCTAACGATTCTGCCAAGCCATCATCTGTCCAAATTCTCTGAGACGTAGCTCAAAAAACAGGGGAGAATGAAGATGGTGCATGACCGACATACAGGGGCGGAACTACCTCAGCTACACATAGAACAAAAGGTCAGGGTCATACACCCCACAGAGGTATCCAAAGTATGCAGTGAGCCTTGGTCCTATGTGGTTACAACATCTAACGGAGCAGTGTTGAGGAGGAACCAAAGCCAATTAAGAGAAGTGTGCAATACTCCAATTGCACACAGCAAACTCGAAAGAACACAGTCCGACGATGAGGGTGTGACGGAACAACAGGACAACAACCAACACATTAACAACACGTTTGCAAGCCAAGAACATCCAAGGGTGAAATCCACATCCCCAGAAGGTTATATCATAACAAGATCTGGAAGAGTTGTCAAACCACCAAAATGATATAGGGACTCTAAAGGTTCTGCACTTGTAAATTTCACAGTCCCTATCCTTATACTTGTAAATTATGTAATCTCTTTTCACAGATAGCTAATTTTGTTGTTATACAAGTTTATGTGTTTTTACTTGTAACGTACAAGACTTGTCTTTGGAAAGAAAGGGGATGTTGTATGATCACTCTAAGTGTGGTGTCCTTTTAAGAATTCAGTATGCTAATCAGCTAAGAACCAGGGTGTAGTCATGTGACTAGAAGCCATGGTCAATCTACACTAACACCCTAGACAAAGGTTCTGAATATAGGATGCTTTGTATTGTATATACTAGTTTAGCTGCTTTAACATCTCACACTGAAGAGTGCCTGCAGAGTCTCATCGACAGGTTTGCGTCTGCCTGCAATGAATTTGGCTTAACCATCAGCCTCAAGAAAACGAACATCATGCGGCAGGACATCAGAAATGCTCCATCCATCAATATTGGCAACCACGCTCTGGAAGTGGTTCAAGAGTTCACCTACCTAGGCTCAACTATCACCAGTAACCTGTCTCTAGATGCAGAAATCAACAAGCGCACGGGAAAGGCTTCCACTGCTATGTCCAGACTGGCCAAGAGAGTATGGGAAAATGGCGCACTGACACGGAACACAAAAGTCCGAGTGTATCAGGCCTGTGTCCTCAGTACCTTGCTCTATGGCAGCGAGGCCTGGACAACGTATGTCAGCCAAGACGACGTCTCAATTCATTCCATCTTCGCTGCCTCCGGAGAATACTTGGCATCAGGTGGCAGGACTATATCTCCAACACAGAAGTCCTCGAGGCGGCCAACATCCCCAGCTTATACACACTACTGAGTCAGCGGCGCTTGAGATGGCTTGGCCATGTGAGCCGCATGGAAGATGGCAGGATCCCCAAAGACACATTGTACAGCGAGCTCGCCACTGGTATCTGACCCACCGGCCGTCCATGTCTCCGCTTTAAAGACGTCTGCAAACACGACATGAAATCCTGTGACATTGATCACAAGTCGTGGGAATCAGTTGCCAGCGTTCGCCAGAGCTGGCGGACAGCCATAAAGGCGGGGCTAAAGTGTGGCTAAAGTAAGTCGAAGAGACTTAGTAGTTGGCAGGAAAAAAGACAGAGGCGCAAGGGGAGAGCCAACTGTGTAACAGCCCCGACAAACAAATTTCTCTGCAGCACCTGTGGAAGAGCCTGTCACTCTAGA
This sequence comes from Heterodontus francisci, assembly GCF_036365525.1. NCBI lineage: Eukaryota > Metazoa > Chordata > Chondrichthyes > Heterodontiformes > Heterodontidae > Heterodontus > Heterodontus francisci. The sequence continues at coordinate 25,118,226 of NC_090403.1, read as the reverse complement.
ATTGGCCTTTATAGCCACTCCAGGCACTGCTTCACAAACCACTGACCATCTCCAGGCGCTTATCCGTTGTCTCTCAAGATAAGGAGGCCAAAGAAGAAGTTTAGCTGTTAATAAACCTTATAGAGATCTTCAAGGATCCTAAGGTTAGAGTTGGGGATGTTCGCTGATGATTGCACAATATTCAGCACCATTCGCTACTGTTCAGATACTGAAGCAGTCCGAGTCCATCTGCAGCAAGACCAGGACAGCATCCAGGCTTGGCCTGATAAATGGCAAGTAACATTTGCGCCACACAAGTGCTGGGCAATGACCATCTCAAACAAGAGAGAATCTAACCATCTTCCCTTGACATTTAATGGCATTACCATTGCTGAATCCCCCACTACTAATCCTGGGGATTACCATTGACCAGAAACTGAACTGGAGTAGCCACATAAATGCTGTGGCTACAAGAGCAGGTCAGAGGCTGGGAATTCTGCTGCGAGTAACTCACCTCTTGACTCCCCAATGCCTGTCCACCATCTACAAGGCACAAATCAGGGGTGTGATGGAATACTCTCCACTTGCCTGGATGGGTGTAGCTCCAACAACACTCAAGAAGCTCGACACCATCCAGGGCAAAGCAGCCTGCTTGAGTGGCACCAAATCCACCAGCTTCAGTATTCACTCCCTCCACCACCGACGCAGTGACAGCTGTGTGCACCATCTACAAGATGCACTGCAGCAACTCATCAAACCTCCTTAAACAGGACCTTCCAAACCCACGACCACTACCACCTAGAAGAACAAGGGCAGCAGATGCATGGGAACACCACTTGCACATTCCCCTCCAAGCCACACACCATCCTGACTTAGAACTATATCACCGTTCCTTCAATGTCGCTGGGTCAAAATCCTGAAACTCTCTTCCTAATAGCACTGTGGGTGTACCTACACGCTAAGGACTGCAGCGGTTCAAGAAGGCAGCTCACCACCATCTTCTCAAGGGCAACAAGTTATGGGTAATAAATGCTGGCCTAGCCAGCGACACCCACATCCCCTGAATGAATGTAAAAAAAGGAAATGGAATCCAACGTACCTCAATATGTTGTTTACGATAACACAAAGAAACTTCTGACACCTATTACCCTGAAAACAGTGATAACAAACTCATGCCATGTGGGGCAAATGGCTGAGAGAGTACAGATACTTGTATTAAAGGGACAACCACCAGATCAAGACAGTGCCATCTTTTGAAAGGAGTTTGAAAAAGCATAACTGGTTCCATGGTTGTAGCTGTTAGTAGAGATGCTGTTTTAATCACTCAGTTTGGGTCTGCTCATGGTGGTTGTTTTCTTAGACACCGTATAGTTAAAGAAACACAATCATTAGAGTTTAAAGAGGAAAGATGCTCTGACAAGCATGAAAGCTCACAGTACTCCTGTGAAAACCGTAGCTATGTTGTAGATTGAATGATGCTGCCCATGAGATATATTATATATATGTATGTATAGAAACTGCGGTATGTTACAGGATTATACATCAACTGGAATGTTTCACGCAGCACAGCACAGCACATAGGAAGTAGAAATCAAAATGGAGTGTGTTACAGAGAGGATAATGAACAGGTTGGAGTGTTTTACAGGAAAAAAAAGGAAGGAAATAAAGATGAAAAGAAAGGACGATGACAAAAACCTTGCATTTATATAGTGCCTTTCATGACCTCAGGGTATAATATTCTTAATATCGTTAGACTAAATGGAATACTTAATGAGTTTGCAGAGGTATATGAAACAGGAGCTTTATTGAAACACATCTTACTATTCTAGCTTATATCTTCCACAAGGCTGTACGAAACCAAATCATGTGAAGTTGCATCACTTCCTGTGATGATGTACGCAGTATGTGATTAGAACATTAAACAATTAGAATTAACCCATAAACAACCCAATATCCAATGTAACACATTATATTACACAGGACATCCCAAAATACTTCACAGCTTACTAAAAATGATTTGATGTGTTGCTACTGTTGTAATATAATAAAACATGGGATTAATGCACAGGTTAGGATGTGTTACACAGTATGTTATTTAAGCCTTGAAATTAGGCCTTAACAAATTTGTCTCAAATTGATCTCTTCACTATTTTAGCAGAGAGAGTAACCCATTTATTTCAAATGAGGTAACACATCTGCTTAAAGCATGGAGTGAGGAATTTCAGATGAATATATTAAGCATGGGAAATCCCTCAATCTCTTGCCTGTAACTAACTGGTACCAAGTTTATGTCCAAAATGTTGACAAAAACCTGCCTTTGGGAAAATCCTATCCAATGTACTTGCTCCTAGGTATCCATTATTCCTTTTGTAATCCTTCACTGTCATTGGGTCAAAATCCTGGAAAACTCTATCGGACAGCACTGCGGGAATATCTACACCGCACGGACTGTAGAATTTAAGAAGAGGGCCCATCACCACCTTCTCAAGAGTAACTAGGGATGAACTATAAATGTCAGCCTTGCCAGCGACACTCATACCCCGAGAACGCATTTTTAAAAAATGACTCCAGCTATCCATTATTTTGGACATACTCCCAGGAATTCATTATTCCCTATATATTTTCCAATACGTATCATAAAGAGCATGACTGATGTCTGAGGCTGCCTGAGACAAGGTCGCAAACCATAAATTTCTCAGTCTGTTTCGTTCTTTATGACAGATTCATTTGGCCTCATGGATTTACAATGCTGAGGTTCTCCTTTTGAACACTTCCGTTGATTTTTATCTGGTACATCGTGGCTTCCAACATCAGGTGACAGAAAGTGCTATTTTTTTTTAAAGAAATACACAAATTGTTTTGAAGTACTGGAAAATAAAATGTATGGTCTAATCACATGATAGGAAGTGGCTTACTGAAGTACAGAGCATTCTCTTTGCTGAGGCCAGTGACAAAAGGTTCCGGTATTTTACGCCTCCCAAAAGAGCGGGCTGGTGGCGGGGGGGGGGTGGGGGGGAGGTTGCGTAAAATGGAGTGGGAGGCTGGGGGGGGAGGGGCCCTTCCTGACCCACTCCCGCATCCACTGCCAATTTTCACGGGGTGGCAGCAGCGAGAAACGGCCCACCCGCCCCAGGCCAATCAAGGCCCTTAAGTAGCCAATCAACTGCCACTTAAGGGCCTCTGCCCACCGCCACGGGTATCTTACACTTGGCAGGCAGGCGGCTGAGGCCTCAGAAAGCCCGCCTGATGAAACTAGGTGGTCTTCTTGCGGGCTGGGGGTGGCCCTCCTAGTCGGGCACCCTGTGCCCCTCGAAGGGCCGCCTCTGAAGCCCCAACCGGCCCCAAAGCACAACACGCTCCCCTAACCGACCCCGCCCTTGCCTCGCGGGGGCACGTCCAATTGTCCCAGGGCCGTCAGTCAACTTCATCCTGAAGCTGGGTGTAGTCCCCAGCAGTGACCACTGCTCCCAGTGGCGCTGCTGGGACTAAGAGCTGCCGGCCCGCTGATTGGTCAGCAGCATCATTAGGCGGGAGTTCCTGCCTCAATGAGGTGAAAGTCCCGCCAAGACCAATTAAGGGCCTGGGGAACGTAATATCCGGTCTGGATCCTTAGGCCTGGCAGAGGCGGGATCGCCACCAACCTTTCGGCTGGTGGACGGGGCCCCCACACCTACATAATAATTGCGGCCATAGAGTCATTTACGGCACAGGAGGCCATTCAGCCCATTGAGTCCATGCCAGCTCTCCACAGAGCTATTCAATTAGTCCCATTCCCTCATTCGATTCCCGTAGCCCTGCAAGTCTATTTCCTTCAAGTGACCATCAAATTTGCTTTTGCAGTCATTGATTGAAGTGGGAAGTAACTTTCACACCACACAAGTGACAGGCAATGACATAAGTGACAGACAAGTGCACCTAACCACTTCACCTTGGTAACAGTATTATTATCGCTGAATTCCCTCGCCAACATCTGGCAGTCACCATTGACCAGAAACTTAACTGGACCAGCCACATAAATACAAGGGTAGGTCACAAACACTGATTCTCCTATGTGCTGTTGGGACTATTAATGCCACACAGTGTCTATACCGGGGTTGGTTCGGGATAGTGAGGGAGGAACTGCAAACATCATTGAAGGGACTCCTACAGGACAGAACACTGGGAAAAGTGACCACAGAATCATGCTTGTGTTGAAAAGGATAGAATCTTCTGGGAACATTCTCAAAGGCCACTGAGCTCCGATAACAATAATAATTTGCATTCTTGCTTTATGTTTGTTAATGTTTTTAAAAGCATCACCTACCAGTGACCATTCTCCCATCCCTACAGTCCGAGGTCACTCTCGTTACCCAGCTTTCACAGATAAAGGTCAGTCTCACTCCCCTCTCCCCAAGCAGCCAGTGGTCACTCACCACACACACCACCCCCCAATACAGTCAGTGATCATCCCCTCACACCCACATGGTCACCGTTCACTCGAATGCCCCACGCAGAGTCATTCCTACCTACAGTCAGTTATCACTCTCACCCATCACAACACAGAGATTACTCTCATCTCCCAGCCTTCAGTCCGACGTGAGTGTCCCTCACCCTACCCCCACAGCCAGTGGTCGCTCATGCCTCTTACAGTATACCCCTATAGACAGACAATGGTCACTGATGCCCTCTACTGTCAGTGGTAAGTCATGCCTCCTGTAGACAGTTAGTGTCACTCGTATACTCCCAAACTGCAGCCCCCCCCCATACCCTCAATAATCATTGCTTTATGCTACAGTTGATAGCTCAATAATGACAAGCAACACACAACAGCAACAACAACTTATATTTATATAGAACCTTTAATGTAATAAAACATCCTAAGGTGCTTCACAGGAGCATTCGAAAGAAAACTTAAACACCAAGCCATGCAAAACAATAATAGGTCAGATCCAAAAACTTGGTCAATGAGATTGGTTTTAAGCAGCGTCTTAAAGGAGGAAAGAGAGGTGTAGAGGTGTAGAGGAGGGTATTCCAGAGCTTGGAGACTAGGCAACTGAAGGCGCAGCCACCAATGGTGGAACAATTAAAATCAGGGATGCTCAGGAAACTGGAATCAGACTGAAGGAGACTGGGCTGAAGGATTACAGAGATAGGGAGGGGCAAGGTTAAAGAGGGATTTGAAAACAAGGATGAGAATTTTAAAATGGGAGCATTGTTTGACCGTGAGCCAATGTAGGTCAGCGAGCACAGGGGTAATGAGTGAACGGTACTTGGTGTGAGTCAGGACACAGGTAGCAGAGTTTTGGATTGCCTCAAGATTACAGACTGTGGAATGTGTGAGGCCGGCCAGGAGTGCATTAGAATAGTGACGTTTTAGAGGTAACAAAGGCATGGATGAGGGTTTCAGCAGCAGAGGAGCTGAGGTAAGGGTGGAGTTGGGCGATATTGCAGTGATGGTGCAGATCTGTGGTTGGAAGCTCATCTCGAGGTCAAATATGACATCAAGGATGTGAAAAGTCTGGTTCAGCCTCCCAGTTACTAGGGAAAAGGATGGAGCTGGTAGCAAATAGAGTTGATAGACAGGACTGAAGACAATGGCTCTCACTGTCTTGCCAGTATTTAATTGGAGGAAATTTCTGCTCATCCAATAGTGGATATCGATAAGCAGTCTGATTTAGTTTAGCAACTGTGGAAGGAGTCAAAAGAAGTTGTGGAAACAGATGGAAACTCATGAAAAACAGCTCCATTTGCTGGATTGAGAATTCAGTTTGATTAATATTGACTGGATGACCTGTAAAAACATTACCTCAGTGCAGTCACATCCTGCTGTGCTCTCTGCTGAATCTACGTTGGCACAATCAACCAGGCGAAGAGATCATTGGTGCAGGGTCGCCATCTTCTGGAAAGTGATGGCATTAACTGGACAATCAATATTCAGCCAATGTAACAAATCTTTGTTGAAACCCACTGACCATCTGGCACTTTGATATGGGATAGGAAGAAGTGGCCCATTCAGAATAGTAGAGTTGAGGAGAATTGCTCTGGTAAATCAACTTCAGGTAAAATAAACTCCCTGGGGAGTTAGAAAGTAAATTAGGGCCCCTTTGTTTTGTTATAAAAAGAGAACAGGCAACACCTGTGGAAAGAGAAAAAGAGAAACAGAGTTAACAGTTTGAGTGAAGGGCAGGCGTGATCAAGTGACAAAAGTGATGCTGGCGCAAGGCAAAATGAGGTGATAATGGGGAAAGTATAGAAACAAAAGATGGGTCCAGAGGAAGTGAAAATGGTTTACAGTAGAATAAGATGCATGGAAAATCTGGCAAAGAGGAAAAGGCTCCCGTGGCGCAGGAATGCGGTGGAAGAAACTCATTTAGCTCCTTTGGTTTGGTATTGAGGCTGTATTCCACATAAGTAGCACCAAGCAGTTAATGTGAAAGATTTAAATGCACCATGTACACTTGGTCTCAGAGGCACAAAGTTGGACATAAAGGAACTGTTACTTGGTAGCACTCTCAATTTGGCATCTGAAGATTGTGGGTTCAAGTTCCAGACTAGAGAATTGAGCACATTATCTCGGTGTAAACTCCACAGTGCAGTACCGTGGGAGTGTTGCACTGTTGGAAGCGCTGTTTTTCAGATGTGATTTTAAACCGAGGGCTCGTTTGCTCTCTCAGATGAATGTAAAAGATCCCAAAGTAATTCATGACAACGCTACGTCATCGCCAACGTCATCAGGATGCGCCGCGGTGCGCACGTGCGCAGACGGTCTCATGCCCTCTGCGCATGCGCTGCGGTCCGGCTTGCCAGGCCCGTTTTGCGCATGCGCAGTTGACGTCATCGCGTTACGTTGTCTTCCTCGGGCAACGCGCCAGGTTGGCCTCTGCGCATGCGTCAAAGCTTCGGCGCGACTTTTTGAAAGTGGAAGGAGGGGAGGTTTCGTCGGGCATTTTCTCGCATTTTATCTGAATTATTTATTCGTTTTGGAGACTTGCTTCATTTTTATTTGACACAGGAGATTGTTCCAAGGTAAGTTGCTCTGCCTTTGTAAGTTGCTTTGAAAACATTTCCATTGTCTGGGCCACCGCATGTTCTCCAGTCCCTGTTGTAAGCTGCTCTGAAAACAGTTCCATTGTCTGGGCCACCGCATGTTCTCCAGTCCCTGTTGTAAGCTGCTCTGAAAACAGTTCCATTGTCTGGGCCAATGCATGTTCTCCAGTCCCTGTTGTGAGTTGCTGTGTGCAGGCAGTACATCTGCTGCAACCTACCGTCTTAACGGTCACTTTCACTTTTGTAACGTTTTAATGGAGTGCATTCTGTATTTCTTATCTCATCTCATGTTTCCCGTGAGGAGACTGGACTGGCTGCGGCAACAGACACTCCGCTGGCAGCAAGGACTGGCTGATGAGATGGAGCCATTTACTATGCCCAACAATTGCCCGGAAGCACCTTCGGATGGAGGTGGCCACGCGCTGGACATCAGTCACGTGTCACAAACCTTGGATCCTGAGCGTCTCACCCCCTGGCCTAATGATCTGATGGACCATACATATGCCTGCCTGTTCAAAGCTCCACTTCCCCTACCTGCGGTACCCTCTCCTTGCTGCTCAGTTACACAGTCACCAGTTCCTACACCCATCAGAGCAGTGCACATGGGCACACAGCCACCTGTTTCCCCATCCGCCTTTGAAACAACCATGCAGAGCCTTGTGAGACTCCGCAATTGCCAGCTGCTGCCTGTCAAGCAGAGAGGGCGTCCAAAGGGGTCAAGCACTTGGGGAACATTCAGCAAGAAGAGACTGAGCACTAAAGGAAACAAGCATGCCGTGTCCAGTGGTAGCAGAGATGTGAATGCTCTTGCTGTGAACACAACTGGTGATAGTAGTAGGCAGGATTAAATGGGAATGGATGGGAAGACGCACGAGTAACATAACCACTAGCAGGGAACTGCTGGGCTAAATGGCCAGCTTTATGTTCATAGCCCAAAAGAAATGTGCTTCTTTTTCCAGCACCCTCACATCATTCATGTTTTCCCTGAGAGCAGCATTGAACCATCACGAGATAGGGGCAGTAACATCATCCTGCCTCCTACAGCTGAGGTGGGTACTAAGTGATTCATTGGCGGTGTTATCAGTACATGCCTTTACCGCAGAACACAAAGTATGCTCAACAGTAATTTCATTGGAGGGAGGGAAGCTCTGATACTGATGTTCTTTCCTTATTTCCTTTCATGTAAAACGTGCCCTTGAGAAAACAATCCTTGACACTTAAGGACGGCATTCAAGCAAAGGAGGCAGTGCAGGAGAGGACGCAAGGATGTGCTGATTCCTGCATCTGAGGTGGGTAATAAGTGCTTCATTGGCGACGTTATCAATTGGTGCCTTCACTGCAGAACATAAAAAGGTGTGCACAACAGTAATTTCAGTGGATGGAGGGAGGCAAGCTCTGACTCTGATTTGCTTTATTTCTTTTCATGTAAAACATGCCGTCGAGAAAACAATCCTTGAGACTTACGGTCAGCATTCAAGCAACGAAGGCAACTGGATCATGCTGCGGAGCTGGTCACGATGTGGAAAGGAACATTGCATTGAATTGGGAATGCACATTGGGATGCGTTTGTGGAACATTCACCAAGAATAGACTGAGCTCAGACTCTTGTGACTTTGCCTTCTTCACATGGACAATACAGTAGTGGAATAGAGAGCCAAGCATTCATTCACCACAAGGCTCTCCAGGAACAATCTCTTTAGCTGTGCATAGCAGAGACTCGGCCTGTCTGTCTAACAGGAATGCTGGAAACACAACACTCATGTATCCATGCACAGCAGTTCCTCGGATGCTTAATGAACTTAATAAAACTTCTCAATAATTAACCCCAGAATTGTTGAGGTTTTGTTTTGCATGCTATTTCCCCGACTTTGCAACTGCACTTCAGATATTCAACTGTGGTGGAGGGGTGGAGGTAGTGGGGTAGAGGGAGGGGTGGAGGTAGAGGGAGGGATGGAGGTAGGGGGGGGTAGAGGGAGGGGTGGAGGTAGGGGGGTAGATGGAGAGGGGGAGGGGTGGGGAGAGCAGGGAGGGGTGGGGAGAGGGAGCATGCAAAATGCAGGGACCAGACAGTTGCAATGCCTGAAGTACTGTGGAGAAGTCGGGGAGAAGCAACTGGATTGGGCATCCGCAGCTGGAGGGAACGGCTGAATGGAGAGGGCCGGATGCGAGAGGCTGTAGAGAGCTGCGGGGAGCGAGTGTGCGAAGACCTTGGTGTCGCCGGGTCCAGGGACTGGCCGGTAAGTCTTTTGCTGTTGTGTTTCTGGCGCATGCACAGAAAAAGGCACTCCTCTTCCGCTCCGCTGCTGCCCCCCCACTCTCCCCCACCCCCACTCCCACCCTTCACCCCACCCCTCCCTCTCTTCCCCCCTCCCTCCCTCCCTCCTCTCTTTCCCCCTCCTCTCTTTCCCCCTCCTCCCTCCCTCCTCTCTTTCCCCCTCCTCCCTCCCTCCTCTCTTTCCCCCCTCCCCCTCCCTCCTCTCTTTCCCCCTCCTCTCTTTCCCCCTCCTCTCTCCCTCCTCTCTTTCCCCCCTCCCTCCCTCCTCTCTTTCCCCCCCTCTCCCTCCCCCCCTCTCTTTTACCCCCCCACCCCACCCCGACACCCTCAACGCTGCTTTCCCCGGCCCCCGCGCTGCTCTCTCACTCCGGCCATTGTATACTGCCACGTGTTTGTTAGGTTGCCTCTGTGTGATTCTTTGAGCAGCGCCATCTTTAGTCCTGGCAGCTGCTACAGTCGCAATCTGTGACGTTTTCGTGGCACATGCGGTATTTGCGCATGTGCCAAAACAGCGCCACCTACCGTTCGTGTTGTCAACAAATGCGGTCAAAAGATCCCATGGCACTATTTCAAAAACGGACAGTGGAGTTATCCTCAGTGCCCTGTGTCAACACTAATCCCTCAATCAATACCACTAAAAGACAGATTATCTGGTTGTTATTGCATTGTTGTTTGTGGGAACTTGCAGTGTGCAAATTAGTTGCCCTGGTTTCTACATTACAATAGTGCCGACACTTCAAAGGTACTTCATTTGGTGGTAAAGTGCTTTGTGATGTCCTGAGGTTCTAAAAAGTGCTATAGAAATGAAAGTCTTTCTTCTCTTTTCTGTTTAAACACTCTGATCTACTTCAAAAATGATCCTTGTAGAAAATGTCATTTAGTGTGATCTACACTGGGCTGGAATTGGGTTGCAGGCAGCTGTCAGGAAATCTTCACCAATCCATATTTAGTGCACAAAATATTTATTCAGAGTGCATGTTTATATTTAGATGAACAGGGATGTAAAACATTGTACCTGTGTTGTACATTGAGATTGCTGCTATATGTTATAGTCATAGAGTTGTACAGCACAGAAACAGGCCCTTCGGCCCACCGTGACCATGCCGACCATAACGCCCATCTATACTAATCCCACCTGCCTGCATGAATTCCATATCCCTCTATGCCTTGCTCATTCAAGTACCTGTCCAGATGCCACTTAAATGTAGCTACTGTTCCTGCCTCCACCACCTCCTCAGGCAGCTCATTCCAGATACCCAATATTCTTTGTGTGAAAAATTTACCCCTTTGATCCCCTTTAAACCTCCTCCCTCTCACCTTAAATCTATGCCCTCCAGTTTTAGTCACCCCTACCATGGGAAACAGACTCTGGCTATCTACCCTATCTATCTACCCTCTCATCATTTTATATACCTCTATCATGTCCCCTCTCAGCCTCAGTCACTCCAGGGAAAACAGACCCAGCCCATCCAATCTCTTTATAACTCAAACCCGCCAAACCAGGCAACATCCTTGTGAATCTTTTCTGCACCCTCTCTAGCTTAATCACATCTTTCCTGTAGTGCAGCAACCAGAACTGCACACAGTACTCCAAATGCGGCCTAACCAACGTTATGTGCAACTGTAACATGACGTCCCAACTCTTGTACTCAACGCCTCGGCCGATGGATGCAAGCATACCATACGCCTTCTTCACCACCCTGTCTACCTGTGTTGCCACTTTCAGGGAACTATGTACTAGCACCCCAAGGTCTCTCTGCTCAAGAACACTCCCCAGGGCCCTGCCATTCACTGTATATATCCTGCCCTGGTTTAACTTCCAAAATGCATCACTTCACACTTGTCTGCATTAAATTCCATTTGTCACTCCCTTGCCCACTTTCCCAGTTGATCTATATCCTGTTGTAACCTTAGATAACCTTCTTCACTGTCCACTATACCACCAATTTTGGTGTCATCTGCAAACTTACTAATCAAGCCCCTTATATATTAATGACTTGGATGTGAATGTATGACAAACAACAGAGGGCCCAGCACCGATTCCTGCGGCACACCACTGGTCACCGGCCTCCAATCTGAAAACAACCCTCCACTACCACTCTCTGCCTCCTATCACCCAGACAATTTTGTATCCAATTTGCTAGCTCACCCTGGATCCCATGTGTTCGAACCTTCTGGACCAGCCTACCATGCGGGACCTTTTCAAAGGCGCTGCTAAAGTCCATGTAGACAACGTCCACCGCCCTGCCCTCGTCAATCCTCTTGGTCACCTCCTTGAAAAGTCAATCAAATTTGTGAGACATGATTTCCCACGCACAAAGCCATGCTGACAATCCCTAATCGGACCATGCCTTTCCAGATGTATAAAAATCTTGTCTCTCAGAAACAATAACTTTCCCACCACTGATGTAAGGCTCACCGGCCTGTAGTCCCCTGGCTTATCCCTGCTGCCCTTCTTAAATAAAGGCACAATATTAGCTATCCTCCAGTCTTCCGGTACCTCACCCGTGGCTAATGATACAAAAATCACTACCAGGGCTCCAGCAATCTCCTCCCTTGCTTCCCATAGCATCCTAGGATACACCTGGTCAGGCCCTGGGGATTTATCCACCTTAATGTGCTTCAAAACCTCCAACATCTCCTCCTTTGTAATGTTGATTGATATGCTCCAGGATATCGGTGTTCCCTCCCTTGAACTCACTAGCTTCCATGACCTTCTCCACAGTAAATACGGATGAGAAATATTCATTTAAGACCTCGCCCATTTCCCGTGGCTCCACACATAGATTGCCACACTGATCCTTAAGGGGACCTACTCTCTCCCTAGCTACCCTTTTACTCTTAATATACTTATAGAATCTTTTAGGATTCTCCTTTATCTTATCTGCCAGGGAAATCTCATGGCCCCTTTTCGCCCTCCTAATTTCCTTCTTAAGTGTAGTCCTACATCCCCTATACTCCTCAAGGGACTCGCTCGATCCCAGCTGCCTATACCTGACATGTGCCTCCTTCTTTGTCCCGACCAGACTCTCAATATCCCTCGTCAACCAAGGTTCCCTAAACTTGCCAGCCTTGCCCTTCCATCTAACAGGAACATGCCTGCCCTGAAATTGCCTACGATAACAACCCTATAATTCCTACACCTATCTATGATTTCCCTACATATATGCTCCTCCACTTCCCTCTGACTATTGGGGGGCCTATAGTATAATCCCATCAAAGTGATCACCCCTTTCTTATTTCTAAGTTCTACCCATAGGCCTCGCTGGACATTCCCCCCGGGATATCCTCTCTAAGTACTGCCATGATGTCCTCCCTAATCAATAGTGCAACTCCCCCTCCTCTCTTACCTCCACCTCTGTCACGCCGGTACCCCGGAACATTGATCTGCCAGTCCTGCCCATCCCTCAACCACGTTTCCGTAATAGCTAGAATATCACAATCCCATGCTCGAGTTCATCTGCCTTACTCTTGCATTAAAGTAAATGCAGTTTAGTCTACCAGACCTTCCTTGCTCCCTGTCCTGCCCCTGCCCGGCCTGCCTACTGGACTTGCTTGCTTTAACCTCTACATTTGCCTCAACTATCTCATCTGAGAGACTACTACTTTGGGTCCCACCCCCCTGCAAGACTAGTTTAAACCCTCCTGAGTAGTAGTAACAAACCTCCCCGCAAGGATATTGGTCCCCCTCCAGTTTAGATGCAACCCATCCTTCTTGTACAGGTCACCTCTGCACCAGAAGAGATCCCAATGATCTAAGTAGCTGAAGCCCTCCCACCTACACCAGCTCTTCAGCCACGCATTCATTTGGCTAATCCTCCTATTCCTACCCTCACTAGCACAGGGCACAGGGAGTAATCCTAAGATTACAACCCTAGAGGTCCTGCTTTTTAGCCTTCTGCCTAACTCCCTATATTCACTTTGCAGGACCTCATGTCTCTTCCTGCCTATGCCGTTAGTACCAATAGTACCACAGCCTCTGGCTGCTCACCCTCCCCTTTCAGAATGTCCTGCAGCCGCTCCGAGACATCCTTGACCCTAGCACCAGGGAAGCAACATACCATCCTGGAGTCTCGTTTGTGGCCACAGAAACGCCTATCTGCACCCCTTACAATAGAATCCCCCATCACTATAGCTCTTCCAAACCTTTTCCTCCCCTGCTGTGCAGCAGAGCCCTCCGTGGCGCCACGAACCTGGCTGCTGCTGCTTTCCCCTGGGAGGTCATCCCCCCCCAAACAGTATCCAAAGTGGTATATCTGTTTGAGAGGGGGATGGCCACAGGGGACTCCTGCACTACCTGCCTGCGCCTACTACTCCGTCTGGTGGTCACCCATCTCTCTTCAGCCAGTGCAGCCATTACCTGCGGTGTGACCACCTCGCTAAATGTGCTATCCATGACTTCCTCAGCATTGTGGATGCTCCACAGTGAATCCACCCACAGCTCTAGCTCTGTAATGTGGGTAGTCAGTAGCTGCAGATGGATACACTTCCTGCGCACATGGTCACCAGGGACACTGGAAGCATCCCTGATTTCTCACATAGTGCAGGAGGAGCATATCACTGGGCTGAGCTCTCCTGCCATGACTTACCCTTAGGTTAATTAGTTACTCCCTTAATTAAAAAATACTAGTTATTCTAGGGGCCTTGTTCTACCCACTTCAATCTAAAGTCCTTAAAAAATACACTTTAGTCGGAGTCACCTTATCACCAGAGATTTTTATTTCCAACAAAAAAAAAACAACTTTCCCCCTTTTTTTTTAAAGATATTCTATCAGCTGCTACTCACCACCCAATCACCTTGCAGCTCTCCTCTGACGTCACTGTTTGCCTTTTTTGTTCAAAACTCTGGCGCGCTGGAAGAGCTCTGATTGCTCTCACACAGGTCCGCTCCGCTCCGCTCCCAGAAATATACAGAAGGACAGCAGTAACACCACAACAACATCAAGAAGCTCAAATTGGCTGCTTTGTTTAGCTAAAGGTGCTTTATAAATGAAAGTTGCTTTTATGTAAACAGTGTTCTTATTAAATTAAATGTGTTAATAGTAGTGTATAGTATATAAACACAAACTAGAAAAGCCCCCCAGTGGCACAGTGTGGTAGACATATCTTTCCTAGATTGCAGAGGGATCTGACAGTAGACTCAGGCAATATGGTCAATGGCACCGCTATATATCAATAATGTTGTTATTCTGTCCATGTTAATATATGGCAGTGGTTACATTATCAGCAAGAAAATGCAGACACCCTTGTTAATTGTCACACCTCACTATGCATACATTCCTAATAGGCATGTGCTGAAATAGTTGACTACAACTGAACTCTATGGGTGATGGAGAAAGGAGGGGAATATTGGAGTCGACAAATTTAAAATGAAGTTAAGAGTGAGAAGAAAAGTCAGGTGGTTTCTTCAACTGAGTAATAATCTTGTAGAAGATGTTATTGGGAAGGATCTTTGAAGCAGGCAGTGTAAAAGGGATTCAGACGAATGATTTACACGCATGTTTGTAGAGAGAAGGAATGGATAATTATGATGTGCCGATGGATAGGTGGGGCTGAAATCAAATCAAAAAACAAGCTCGTGAGGGTAAAGTATCTTCCAGTTTTGCAGATTCCTGGGGCTAAATTTTGAAACGCTGGTGGGTGTGGCGGCGAGTGCATGCGTGATTCATGAATTGCGTTCTCAGAGGTCGGCATTGGGTCCCGCCACCTCCAGAATGTGAAGCAATTTTGAAAGGGACACGGGGTGGGGGAGAAAACGGGAAGCCTGCACGCTTCCGATTTATTGGCTGTGGAGCTCATTGAGGAGCTCATTGAAAAGCTCGTCAGGAGCAGTTTGTAAGTTTCATTAGGAGGATACGGGGAAAACGTGATGTCTGGAACATGGCAGGGTGTTGAAGTCGTGAAAACTGTGAAGAGGCCATGAGGATTATTGGAAGGACTGAATAACAAATTATAGACACCCAGATGCTCAAACAGTGACATAGAGTAGCCATTGCTGGAGCCGAAAGACTTGCATTTGTCAGTGGTGAGTGGTAGGAATCTGGAGAGGGACGTGAGGCCCCTGTCATCAGATAGCTGACTCTTGGATGGTAGACCCGATGTCCTGGGTAGTGCCTTCTTCCCCTTGCTGTGCTCCTCGGGCCTCCTGCTGTCCAGGAGATTGCATCTGCTGAAGCTCATCCTGGCAGCTCTGCCCAATTTCAGAGTAGCTTGCTCCCATCTCAACTCCTCAGCTGGTGTTTGTTCACTAGGCCTTCCCCTGCCAACCCCAGCTAGACAGAGTGCTGGGGTTGTAGGAGACTGCGCCTATCCAGGCTGATGATCTCGGACAATTGTGCTCTGATCCACAATGACCTGAGACCTCGTGGCCCCAAAGGCAGTCCATTACCTGCAGCCGTCAAGATCATGTCGCCCTGAATGTTTATGTAACTAGGTAGTTCCAAGGATCTGCTGCAGACCTGGGTGGCATCTTGCGGTCGGCAGCTCATCATGCCATCAGGCAGGTCACAGATGCCATATTCTGGAGGGCGGGGGATTACATCACTTTGACACAGATGGAGTTGCGCAGGCACAGAGGGCTTTGCTGCCATTGGTGGATTCCCTCAGGTCCAAGGGATCATCAATTGCATCCAAATAGTCGTCAAGGTACTGACCGACCAGCCAGTCAGATTCCTGAACAGAAAGGGCTGTTATTTGGATCCAAGCCAAATGGTGAAGAATGAAGCTCGGCAGAGATCCTTTACTTGATAGCGGTTTATTCACAGAATGGAGCATTACATATCTCTCCCTCCTGCTTTCCCCCACCCCACCCTACCCCACCCCCCATGTCATATCAGGCTCTCTTTACATCTGCTCTAAGTCTTTAATTAAAAAATGCACATAATTAACCTACATAACAACATAATTAACCTACCATTAACAAGGGTTACCACTCATTGAATGTCAAGCTGGTCTGTGACCTTAGGAAGTGAATCTTGCAGGTTTGCTCCTAGTTCCTGGGCAGCTGTCATGGCTCCTTTATCCTGCGGGAGTCCCAGATGCTGCACCTCCTCAGGCTCACATCCAGATGCTGTGGGTGACTGCTGGGAGATGAGGGTTATCCCCTAAAGAGATGGCTTCTGATGCCCATCCACTATTCAGACACAGATGGAGAGAGGCACTACAACAGAGTCATCTCCTAACACAGATCTGCATTGAACAGACCATTGGCATCTTGAAGATGCGTTTCTGTTACCTTAACAGGTCAGGTGGTGCCCTCCAGTACAATCCAGTCAGTGCCCCATATAGTGGTCATCCACTGCACCCTGCACAACATGACAATGCAAAGAGGCTTGGAGCTGTATGAAGAGGAGGACCTGCAATGCCACTATACCTCAGAGCAGGACTGGGAGGAGAAAGAAGTGAAGGAAGGGATCGCTCCAGATGTGGCTGGTGGCCAGACATCGGATGATGCCCGGTGATGCCATCCCAGACCTCAGGGTGAACTGCAGGTTGGCATGGCCACAAGGGTCACATTGATTCAGCAGCATTTCACCTGATTGCCTCCAAATCCTTTGGACCAATGATTCCAGAACTCACCGTCCAGCATGGAGAGGTATCATTCCACGATGACCCACATCTGTGAAGTCCCATTGCCAGCCATGACCATGGAGAATGAGGTTTCCACCCACCAATATTCACCAACATCACAGAGCATGGAAATACAATGATCCCAGGGCCCCACAGTCCCCCCAGTCCCCCCACCTACCCAACAAGACTCTATCCCCCTTTTTACATGAAACATCAATAACACACATCAGATTGATAATGAAAACAAGTGATATTGTAATGAAAAGAAACAGCATACAAATATGGAAAACAGCACCCAGGTGACCCATTAAGTGAAATCAACAGTGTGGCACCTTCCTCTCCTGACCACGTCTACAGGATGCTTCCCCTGTGACAGAGGATGAGGTGGAGGCAGCCTGCTCTGCCAGTCTTTGCCTCTGGGTGAGATGCCCGTGGCTTCCGTCCTCGTCTTGGATGTGCCCGTGGGGGATCCTCCACAGGCTGCCATGCCTGTGCCATTGCAGGGGCTGCCTCTGTCACAGGGCCTCAGCACACGGGTGGGGACAGATTTTCAAAGGGCCGCGGGGTTGGGAACCAGAGCAGATGCGATTTGAAAATTGCAGTCCCGGAGGTCGCATCTGAAACCTGGCATTGCCAGGACAGTCCACGATTTTCAATGTGAGGGCAGGTGGGAGGGAATGGGGAAGCCACTCACCTCCAATTAAGGGCCCATTGAACTCCGTTAGGAGCACGTTAAAAGCCTGGGATGTTCAGGAAGGCAATTTTCAAATCTGATTTCAGCGATCCCAACCAGTCTGGTGAACGTTAGTGTACAGCTATCAGGGTCACTGCATGGCCAAATAAACTTTATTAGAAAGTGTGATGGAAATAAATTTGAGCTGCCAAATAATGCCAGATCAAGCGCTGTACCTTCACTTGGCCTCCAGGGCCACTTTCCTTCCTTGTCACCATCTTGGCCCTTTCATGAACTACCTGCGCTCCATGGCAAGGCAGCAGCAGCCCTCAACATGGCTGCTGCCTGCCCTAGCCACTGATCCCAAGCAGGCAGCTCCCGCCTCCTGGAGGCACTCGGTGCCTCTAATTGGGCGTCCAGCTTGACTCTTGCCCAATTAGGGCATTTGCATTCCAAGATTACGTCATGAGAGTGACTCTGCTGAAGCGTGGGCTCCGGACCCTGTAATACTCTGAACATCGGATTCCCGACCCTGGAACAAAAATCAAGCCCGTGGTTCCTGAGTTGGAGTGAGCGAGGGGCCAAAAGGTGATGCTGGCGTCCCCTTATGGGTGGTCCCTTCAATTGCCTCAGCCCTTTCCTGGTGCCCTTGGATGTTGGATGAGGCCAACGACTGGGACACAGCTGGCATCCACTGCAAACATCTCAGCACCACTGAGTGGTCTATGCTACAGACAGTGTCAATCTTTCTGTACATATCAGCACACTGCTTCTGCACCCACTCAGAGTGGTGCTGCATGTGGCTGTCTAAGAGGTGAATATGCACATACAAATTAGGAACAGGAGTAGGCCATTCGGCCCTTCGCGCTGATCTGCCATTTGATAAGATCACAGCTATCTAAATGTGGCCTCAACTCCACTAGATTCCACCAGCTGCCAAGGTAGGATTTGAACCAGTGTTCCAAAGGCAATAGCCTGGGCCTCCAGATTACTAGTTCAGTGACATTACCACTACGCCACCGTCTCCTCCTTAAAGTTACTGATTTTCTCTCACTAGGGTGAAAGCCAATGGCAGCATCCTCAACTAACTTACCACGGACTGGGGATAGAACCAGAGACTCTCTGGGTAGCGTGGGCTAGTTGCACACTAATTTCTTAACTGAGGAGTGAGGGGTTGTCAAATCTCTCAATGGAGGAGCTTATGCAATCGAATCCCTGGGTCATGACACAGCACATGCACTGCATGGACTCCTCAATTACCTGCCCATGGCTCCTCAGGGCCTTGGGGAACTCCGACAAATGGGGATTTATCTGCCTGTGGTTCTCAAAGAAGACTCTCCTTGTTTGTGACATCCGAGACCCAGCATCTTCACCCAGTGGAGCATTGCTTTGACTGTCCTCCGTCCTCCGAGGGGGATTGCCCACAGCTGACTCTGTCTCAGCCTTCTCCTCCTGCTCATGCGTGATGTGAGCTTCACCCCGTGCTCCCCTTTCTACTGTTCTTTGGGGCCCAACTGAGGTGAGTGTGTCTGTACTGATGGAATCTGCCAAGGTTTGATGTGACGGCACTGGTTCATTGAGTCTCCCCCCGTCGAGGGGGGACCATTGTACTTGTCCACTCGGAGAGACATGCCTATGCCAGCACTGGCCCTCTGAGGTCCCCGCTGCTCCATTGCTTCAGTGAAAGGCAAGCCCAGTCATGGCTGCCGTTTCCCATTTCAAAGGGCCTTCCATTACCGGGTCCTGCCTCCAGGCCACTCCTGGTGCCGCTAATTGGATGCCGAACTTGCCCCTGGGCCAATTAGGCCCTTTGCATTTCAAAATAGCGTCACATCAGCAACACTGGTGCAGTGCGCCGTCGGGTTCCCATCCCCGGAACGGCAATTCAGCCCCTGATATTCCAGCAGGTTATGGCACAGAGAAATGTCTGCAAATTTGGACAGGATATCATAGAAATATAAAGCAATTCATTGTTTGCTTCAATGATCAGAAATACCCGATCTCAATCATGCTGATATGGGCAGAAATGAGAGAGAGAGAGAGAGAGAGAGAAAAAGAGAGGGAGATAAAGAGAGAAATAGGGAGATAGAAAGAAACACAGAGAGAAATATAGAAAGAGAGAGAAGTATAGAAAGTGAGTGAAAGAAAGAAGGAAAGAAAGAAAAGAAAGAGAGACACAGAGAAAAAAGAGTGAGCTAAAGGAGGAGAGAGGGATACAGAAAACATCATGGAGAGAGAGAAAGGGAAGGAGAGAGAGATAGAGAGAGAAAGATACCTGTGTGGTAAATCTTGCCTCTGGCTAAAACCTACTAAGCCAATAATAGTTACACACTAACTGTCTCATGAGCTGCTGGATCACCATAGATGAGAGGCACTCGTGTTAAAAGTCTTCCATCAGCCTTACCCTCTAAAATACAGGCATAACTAATTTAGGTTTGATTTTGACCAATTCTATTTGTTATGACCTCTGTGAGCTTGTTAACATTAAAACATGAGATAGGAATTCCCCAGGCCAATTTAAAGAATTACCCAAGATTTCACATTTTAAGACTACTATAACAACTACACTAAAAATCCCTATTAACTAAACAGTACTTTGTAAGTATCTGATACTCCAAATTACAGAGAAAGGTATTTTCTTCACTTATTAAACAGAGAAAATCTCACACCACATTTATACGTTACACAGTCCTCCTTGATGCAAAATCTTTGCGACCAAAAGTCCCAAACAGACCTTTTCAAAGTCAATGTCCTCTTTGCTTAGTGCTTCCGAGCACTTTTGACCTGGATTTCTGTGACTATGACAATCTCTGGTCATCCTGTCAGTCTTCTCCTTTTCTGCAAACCCCAACTTTCAAATCAGTTTCAAGTCTTCACAGCCTTTTGCTGTATCAGTGTTCTGAGAATAGGTGTTCCCTCTCTTTCTCCCCCCTGAGGCTGCCACCACTGCTCGTTGTCTTCTGGTTTTCCTTACAGCCTGCAGATTTCTCAAAGCCTGTAGAATTTATCCAGCAACAAAAGGTCAATAGTCATTTTTTTTTTCAATATGCAGAGCCCACCAGTTTGGCCATAGTGAACCGCCTGGGCCGACCTTTGTTTCCAGGCGTAAGCAATTGTGATTTGCACATGCGTTTTCAGAGCCACTGGCTCCTTGTTTATGACCTAAGAGTCTGGGAAAGCGAAACCCATTGTCCATCAGATATTACAACCTTTCCTTCTCTGCTTTTCAGAAGGATCTTTGATCTGGGTTCCTTGTTGTCCTGGCAACCAAGATTCCTGCCTTGTCATTAAGCGGAGTTGATGTGAGGTCACATGACTTCTGACTCCATCTTGCACTACAATAAAATTCACAGTTTTTAATCATGCCACAAAGTCAAGCATTCATAACATATCAGATTTTAAAATTTAGAATCATCACTTGGACAAATGTGGATGAATTAAAGAAAGCCACCACGGTTAATGGCAAATCGTGTTTGCCTAACTTGATGAGGTAACAGAAAGGATTGATGAGGGTTACACAGTTGATGTGGTGTATATGGACTTCCAAAAGGTATTTGATAAAGTGCCACATAATAGGATTGCCAGCAAAGTGGGAGCCCTTGGATTAAAAGGGACAGTGGCAGCATGGATATGAAGTTGGCTAAGGGAGAGGAAATGTATACTAGTAGCGAACAGTTGTTTTTCAGACTGGTGGAAGGTATACAGTGGAGTTCCCCAGGGGTCAGTACTAGAACCACGGCACTTCTTGATATATATTCATGACCTAGATTTGGGTGTACACAACAGAATTTCAAAATTTGCAAATGAGACAAAATCTGGAAGTATGGTGAACTGTGTGGAGGAAGGTGATAGGATTCAAGAGAACATACACAGGCTGCTAGGATGGGTGGACACATGGCAGATGAAATTTAGTACAGAGAAGTGCACAGTGATACATCTTAGTCGGAAGAACGAAGAGAGGCACTGTAATCTAAAAGGTACAATTCTAAAGGGGGTACAGGGACAGAGAGACCTATGGGTAAGTGGGCACAAATTGTGGAAGATGGCAGGCAAGTTGAAAAAAGCATACAGAATCCTGGACTTTATAAATAAAGGCATAAAATACAAAAGGAAATTATGATGAACCTGTATAAAACACTGTTTCAGCCTCAACTGGAGTATTCTGTCTCAATCTGGGCACCACACTTCAGGGAGGATCTGAAGGCATTTATAGAGAGGGTGCAGAAAAGATTGATGAGAATGGTTCCAGGGATGAGGGACTTAGTTGCATGATCCACATTGCCTCCCAGTCAAGCACATCTTGATTTTAAAATTTTCATCCTTGTTTTCAAATCCCTCCATGGCCTCACCCTCCCTATCTATATAATGTCCTCCAGCCTCACAACCCTCTGAGGTATCTGTATGCATCTATTTCTGGTCCTTGAGAATCCCCAATTTTAATCACTCCAACATTGGTGAATGTGCCTTCAGTTGCCTCAGCCCCAAGCTCTGGGATTCCCTCCCTACACCCCTCTACCTTGCTTTCCCCCTTTGTAGAAACTCAGGGGTTAACAACTGTCATGTTTAATCTATTGTTACTGTACTACTTGAATGAACCTGTGCACGTTATGGCCTGTTGCAGTTTACACGAGGGTGCTATATTTTTAAAGTAGAATGCTTTAAAGAAATGATGCGGTTATACTTTGTATGTGTATCAATGTATTATATTAGGATTAAGTTATTAAGGTATAAACATCTTGTGTCTCGAATCATGTTGTTTTGTGAAATATATATTCGTATGCTGTACTAGAAAAATGGTGAAAGACGGTGGCCGGAATTTTACTGCCCTCCACCGAGCAGGCTTACGCAGGGCGGCAGCAGCGGGAAACGGCCTGTCCCAGGCCAATCAAGGCCCCTAAGTACTCAATTAACTGCCACGTAAGGGGCTCATCCCACTGCCTCTGGAATTTTACCCCCGGCAGCCGGGCGGTAAAGGCCCCAGGAGCATCGCTAGATAAAACCTGATGGCCTTACTGTGGGCTGTTTGGGGGGGTGGCTCATGATCATGCCTCATGGAGGGATCCTCCCCCTTGGCCCAACTGCCCCCACTGCACCACAATACCCCTCCTCCAACCACCCCACCTTGCCTTGTCGGGGCCTGGCCAATTTTTTGGGGCCTCTCCAGGGACAGTTACCATAGTTCCGGGGCCATCCTTCCTCTTGTTTCTGTTTGCTTCCAATTAAGGGCCTGGGGAGTGAAAACTCCTGGCGTGGCTCCCCAGGCCTGATGGAGGCAGGCTCGTCAATGACTTATCGGCCGGTGGGCAGGGCCTCCCACCTAACGTAAAATTCCAGCCCGTGTGTCTGCTTTAGCAATAATAGCAGAAGTGGCTATTGAGATGAGATAGGATGTCTGATGACTACCCCTCTTCATTTCAATTAAGACAGACTCAGAGTAATAATAACTGGTAGAGTTGCAGGCTTCATGGGGATGGAAATGGAAAGATATTCGGAGGCCGTTCATTACTGGAATGTTGATGGGGATATCAAACATTCCCCATTTTCTGACAATTACTTAGGCCATCAAACCATTTGTGGAGACCATGTATGAAAGGTGAGGTCATACCTGACCTCAAAAGGGTTAAATTGGAATATGACCCAATATGGAACGAAGAAACTCTCAAAGAAAAGAAAGGTGCTGAGAGACATTGGCACACACAGATTTAAAGAAGAGACCATACTGCAGTCAGCAGAACACTTCAAGAGAGAAGACTGCGCCACAGCAGCTCGGGAAGCAAGAACTGAGGACATTCTACACTCTGCAATGTAACTATTGTCGTTGGTTAAGTATTGCTTTGTAAATCCTTGCTGTGCTTAATAAACTCCCTGTCTTTATTTAAGAATGCCAGAGTCTGTATCTTGTGGGTCAAAGTCTAGTCATCATCCCCCACCCCCCGCTCCCCCTACAAACACACAAAACTCTTACACCTTTAAGACATTCCTTAAAACCTACCTCTTTGACCAAGCTTTTGGTCATCTGACTTAATATCTCCTAATGTGGCTCAGTGAGTTATTTTGCTTTATAATGCCTGTGAAGCACTTGAAACATTTTATTATGTTAAAGGTGCTATATAAATGTAAGTTGTTGTATTAAATTGGAGAGGCTGGGATTGTTCTCCTTAGGCAAAGTTGAGCAGATTTTGATTGTGTTCAAAATCATGAGGGGTCTCGCCATAGTAGATGGGGAGAAATTATTCCAGTTGGCAGAAGGATCAGGAACCAGAGGACACTGATTTATAGTAAATGGCAAAAGAACCAAAGGAAAAGCTTTTTTATGCAGTGAATGGTTACTATCTGAATGCCTGAAAGGATGGTGAAGGCAGATTTAATTGTAGCTTTCAAAAGGGAATTGGATAAACAGCTGAAGGGAAAGAAGTTGCAGGGCTACAGGGAAAGGGTGAGCGAGTGGGACTAGCTAAATTTCAGAGAGCTGGCATGGGTTCGGCCAGGCAAATGGCCTCCTTCTGTGCCATAACCATTCTATGATTCTATAGCAGCAACTCAAATTTCTTTCATATATTGAGAATCACCTTCACATTTGTGATTTTGCACGTGCCCAGACATGCACAAATCAACATTCTCGAACTATATAAACAGGCGACAAACAGCAAAAATACTTCCAAAGCCACATTCATTCATTTGAACAGTTAAAGATTTGCCCCAGTACTGAAGCTGTTTCTTATAAAGCATTGTATAATCTTGGCTATGGGGGAGTGATCTGTACACACTGCAAACCTGAATTGATATATGCAAGTGGAGCTGGAGTCGGTCGGTGAGTCGTCCACATCAGAAACCCAGTCAAGCCATGTGCATACACATGTGGTTGACACTATGGCTAATGTGCATGTGCAAAGCAGTGACATCACTAAAGGCACAAGTCATGACAACAATAGATTTGTGTAATAATGTCAGGTCACAGACCAGTTGAATCCAATTGGGTGCAATTAGCAGCCAGTCTTAGAAGCTCACAGAACTGCAGGAGATCAGGACAGAATGGATCTGCTCACTTACAAAAACAGCTAGGTTTGTCCTCATTAGTATCCCTGTCCTTGCGGAACCCTCAGGATTAATATTCATAACACATTAACATTCTTACTAGTGCTAAAATGCCAGCACTTACCTAGTACATTCAATTTAACTATTGCCTGCCATGCCACCAGTTAGGACTATTTGGATTTCCAATGTTAATCCCATCACTGATCTGTTCTACTCCCTTACCACCACAACATTATCCTTTCCTCACTTGTCAGTCAAAATGTTTATATGAAAAAATACTACTTTTATCCTTAGTAACTCACATTTCTGATATCCAAAACAAAATAAAAAGTAATTATTTCACAGAAGTGTGATTAAACTTATCCATTGAATTGTCTTGAATTAAATTGGTATATCATTAATATCATTATTAAAAGGCTTCAGCCTCTCAAAAGCCGGAGCTAGATATTTTTCCGAGTATTAGCTGTTAGCTGAATGTAGTTTGTGGGGTTTGATCATATGTGTACACCCAATTTCTGAGGATTAATTACTACCACTTATGCAGCTGAGTTGCTGATGTGTATATTTTTTCCTTTAGCTTCCAGCAGTTTAGGCTCAGTTGTTTTTCAAAATTATTTGAAGAAGTTATTCAGAAAAAGATGCATACCAGCATTTTATTGAGAACACAGAAGGATTATGTGAGTGAACTGGAGAAATTCTGATTACACACCTGTGGTAGCTTTTATTTTGCACTCTATAAACATCAGAAAGGATATAGCAGAGAGTGAGAAAGAGCTGTGTGCGGAGTGTCTTTCTACATTCTAATTTGAGTGTTTTATTAAATTTTGTAAGCAGACAAAACCTCTGACAGAATATAATAAATGGGGAAAGAGAAGCAGAGTGACAGAAGGGGGACCTTCAGTCTCTCAACACCTGCCCTTGAGAAAATAGGAGTGAGGGGCAGGTTGATGGCTTAATAAGGTGCATGACAAGAGAATGAGGGGGGAGGGGAGGATACAGGGTTGAATGGATGATTGAAAGGGAATATGCAATGGAAGAGGAGATGGTTTCAATAACTACTTTCCCAGTCACAACAGCCAAAAGCAACAAAAAGCATGATGGCAGCAGGAAGGGGGGCGGAGGGGGGAGAGCGAGAGAGAGAGCGCGAGACATCAACATGAAAACATCAGAGCTAGAGAAACTATATTCTCCAATTTACTGTGAGCAGCACCACAGGAAATCCATGAGTTGCATTCTGAACCTTATGGCTGTACAAACTACCCAAGTTGATCCAAAATTTCAATAGGAGTTGGCATACTTGGTACATAGTTTCATGCTGCACACTGACCAATTCTCAGCCTCATAACCTTCTTCAGTAGTTTGTCAGGCAAACCCCCCCACCTGCCAAGATTGAGGCACACAGGATTTCACCACACGAACATTAAAACTTAAAATTGCAAGCCCCTGATTGCAAATGTCTTTCCATAGTAACTAGCAGATTTGGAACAAGGAACAAAGGACCATGCCGTGACCCATTCAGCCAACAATGGACTTTTGATTACCAAACATTGAAGATGGGGGCAGCTAGCATTCCAGGTTGACTGCTAAGATAGCAAAATCCACAAACAGAAGAAGTGGCCAGACCAGTTTTAGTCACATGACTAGCTGGCTGTTGAAATTTGAACTTCCAACAAGGGATTGGAACTCAGAAGGCTGAAAGTTCCTGACCCCTGGTTTGAGAAGACCTCTCTCCTGTCTACTCAGATTTCAGGGAATTGAATCTTGTGAAAACATGTGAACCTTAAAGAGAGAAAAGTCTATGTGAACAAGGTTTAAGAATAATGGTCCCCAACAAAAAGCAAGACTATCTACAATCAAGTAAGCTTGACGCACAGTAGACAAGAAACTCTTATGAAATTGCCTCAAACCCCTCTCCACTATACTTTCCTCTCCTCTTTTCTGTCCCTATTTGCATGCGTGTATCGCATGTGCATGCTAGCGTGGGCGTGTCGTATATCTGTAGGCATGAACCGTATTAGAGTTTAAGATTTAATAAAATTTCATCTTTCTTCTTTAAACCTCAGAAGGTCTGTGTGAATTGGTTTCTTTGTCTTATAATTGGAAAGCTATGAACAAGGATTCACAAAGGGGGAAGCTCAAAACAGTGTTTAAAATAAAACCCTGTTACAATAAGACCAGGTGAAGACAGCAAAAGACCCCAAGACACCTTTCTCACCTGAACATAACAAGTTTTAGAAATAGTGGTGCATTTTCCTTCACTTCGAATACAAGTATTTTGGGAAATTGGCCTGTCACCTCAAGACCGGAAAGTAAATCCAGTCCAGACTTCAATGCTGGAAATCTCTCCCATCAGTTTCAAGGATCCTCCATGAGGGAAGGTTAGAAGTTACTGCTGGGCAGAAACCCACAATAATTCAGGATGAATTGGAATTAAATTGTTAGTACAATTCATGGAAGGTAATAGAATCTGTGATGGGAGAAAGAAGAATGTCACACTTGCGTAGGTTCTTCACATTAATGGTGCAGTGCAGGCGCAGGGAGCAGCTAACCCATGATACACCAAAACCCCCAAATTGATGCTGGCAACTGCAACCAATAAGTGGGAAAAATTTCCATTCTCTCCTTTACAACCAACCAATGTGGAAATATCTCTTTCATCTCCAAAATAGGTAGTCTTCAGTTACACTGATGTGTATTTGTTATGATCTCCATTACCAGGTAAGTTGGTCTCAGCTCTCAACTATTGGGCATGGTGCTGGTGCGGGGTACAGATTACTGTTTGCAAGAACTACCAGCTAACACTTCAATGGTTATACTGGGGGCTCTAACAGATGTGCAAAAAATTTTAAACCAATAAATCAATATTTAGCATACCCAGACTACTGATCTCTTTTGAACAGTCCTATGTCACCTGTACTTTGACCAGATCAGCTCCAATGCAGCTGGAATACCATGTTGACTGGCCGTATTATAATTCCAATTTTTATTACAAATATACAAATACATGTTGTGACACAGGTTGTTTCAGTAATGTTACTTGATGTTTTATGAACAATAGCAATCAGATCTGAATGACCGTTTGATGCAATACACAATTACAACCCATTGAAGTATTAGAAAATTACAGCAGAGCAAGAAAGGATACAAAACATCCCCTCTTGTATTCACCCATAATCCTAGCTCATGAATGTCCTGCTTGATGATGGAATCAGCCTGTGAATATCAGTGACTCCCATTCTAATCAAAAATTGCATGTACCTTTTTTTAAAATGTAATTTTCAATTGAGGAATTAATACAATTAAAATTCACACATGAAATGCTCTGAACTGAATGATCAGATATCACAATTGACCAGATAAAAACCCAGATTGGCATCCCTCATTCCTTGATAGAGATTCCGTCTTCATAAAACTATTATACATCACAAGACTCAAGTCCAAACCATGTATTCACCCAAGCCATTCCTTGATTGGCGAGACCAGCCCTAGTCTCTATGAATGTTATGATGATGCTTCTTAAACCTAAACTGGCAATGGATTGTTTTAATGAGAAGGAATGTGGGAGGTCCTTCTAACACACTCACGGAAGTAGAAAGGCTCATTCTTATACAAATGTGTGGAGTTTTTAAACCAGTGGTTTACAGATACCTTGCTACCCACTCTTCGATTCTTCCCTTCTAATCCCTCCCAGAGTAAGACATTGCAATATTACCCAGCACCTCAAAGCCTAACATGATTAGATTTATCTTGATGTCAAGCATATCAATGTTTTTCACCAGCCACAATCCCCAGTTCTATCATTCAATATGGCCTAATATAATGTTCAGGTGAAGAAAGCCCATTGAACTTCATCCTGCCAGCATACCAACCCTTGTTCCAAAGCACCATTTTTACAATAATACTAAATAAAAACAAAAATATTTGTGATGTTGGCCACAGTCATTTGATGAATGTTGCTTTCTCTTAAACATATGTACAGACTTAATAAAGTTGCTCTACAGAACCAATTGTGGCTAGTCCCTGCAATTACACTGACAGTTGGTGTGACAAAACTGAATGGGAAATGTTTGCACAGCAATTTTGGATGTCGATACAAAATTGTATCCAAAAACTGAGACACAAGGAAATAAAGCATGGCCAGTAAGCGTGTGCCCTACAGAAGATTGTCAATAATAGAGATATTAAAATTTAATATTCCAACATTCTAATATTCAGTGGTACTTTCATAAGATAATTAGGAAGCACATTGGATTAATGATGAGCAGGTTGCCCTAACCTGAGAGACCACCACTACCACAGTATCAGATCTCTATTGGTCAGGTACAGTTGTTTTTCACAATCACATTAGGTGGTTTTAATGCATTTTTCACGCTCACTGTAAAGGGTGCATTATACAGAATCCATTTTATAATGTTCAGATATTATTGAGGGAGTCATACAATGTTGATTATACCAGAAACGTAGTACATTGGTGGATATTCGGTGCTATCATTATTCACATTTTCTGAAAAAAAAATCTATAATGAAGTTGTTACAAGGATTATTTTCATGTTGAAAACATGTGATTTCTTAACTAAAGCACGTGGAGAATTCTTCATTGTGAAATACTGGTTAATCCTCTTCTAGGCAGAGTTTAAAGTAATGGTTGAAGTTCGCAATTTCATTTTAATTGAGATTTAATTAAATTAAAAAGCACAGATTTCATTACCAGAAATGTGTTGCACCTCAAAAGAGAAAGATTACAGATGTCCTGCAAAAAATTAGGGGTTGGGGGTGGTGGAAATAGGACACACAAAAAGGCTTACAGGAACAGTGATCATTCCAATACAAGAGATCTGGAATTAAATCATGAAAAAAAGCGATACTGGGTAGTTGCATTGTGTATATGGCACCAAGGTTTGATTCAGGGACATGGTGATATGCAGGATATTAGAAAAAGCCCCAACAACTGTATGACTTCTCTACACTAACAAAGTTCTCTACGGTGAGGGATATAGAAAGAGTAATCGCCTCACTTCAATTTTGAAGTGGTGCCTACTGCTGGTCTTTTCCTTGCAGTATGCTCCAGTATACTATACTTACTAAGTATTGATGGTAGAAGATTTAGAACTCAAATTCTAATTGCTCAAAAACTGATTGGTTGTCTACTATCTAATGTTTGTGCTGGTGCAGGAAGTGACAGAGTTTAATCAGACCCACAGAATGTATCTCAGTACATGGTTGAGGTGGTGATGATGTCACTGTGGACTGGAAGTTCCAGTACTTTCTATGGTAAACTAGTATTATTCTCACAATTTTCTCACTGTTCTTGGACAAGATTTCCCTGCAAGTTTATCCCCCTTTCTTTATGCGGCTGAAATGACACCCCTGTAGTTTAGAGGGTAGGTACACAGAATGCCAGCTATAGGCAGCTGCCAACAAGGGACCATCGGGCACTACTCTGGCTTGCTGGGTCTTGCCTCGACCCCTGCTGAGTGCCTCTCAGCTCATCTTAGCTGAGATCAGGAATAAAGCTCCTTGCGACTCGCACCTGGTTTAATCCACTCAATAAAATTACATCAAATTTAAAATTTGCACTTGCAAATGGCTAATCCTATTTTTAAGACACATTTTCAAAAGCACCATCATGACCGGTGATATTCAGCTACACATGAAATTAAAATCACTGAAGCACTTTGCCTCAGTTACGCTATCTTTACACAATAATAGTTTACAGCTTTTTTGTGCTTAACTGCTAGAAGTGTGGCTCCAAGACATTTAACCAAATAGCTTTTTCCAGCAAATCAAATGCAAAAAGGCAATATGACACATCAACAACTGGAATTGTCTCATCACCAAGAAATAAGGCAAGTGAAATGGTTCAAAGTCTCTAAAATAGTGGAAGTCTTCATTCAGTATAAATGATTTTGTGCTTGAGATTAGAGACCTCTTTAAAGTCAGTCTTCATTAGTGACTATTCATTCAACAAGGATTAAGAACTCAATACCCAGGAGAGGTGCGACTTCAATACTCTGAACTCTTCAGTTTCTGCATAGTACATCCTCCTCTAATGATGTGAGAGACCAGAATCGTCAGTATTGATCAGTGTCTTCCCTAATGATTTTCAGGAGCTTCTCATCTAAGAATGATTACAATAATAGAATTTGACTACTCATTTCCATCACTTGTCAGATCAATGTTCCTCACTGAATTTGCTTGATGTCTCTACCTCCATTGCGATATTGAGGTTTGAGTTCCAGGTCGTAAATATACTGACCATTTGTCAGCTCTTTTCCATGTTTCTACCTACGTTGGATCACATCCAATGGGTAAACTGTCAGTGTGGCCGAACAAGTCTGCTCCCCCAATGTGTTCATCGCCTTGCATGTATAATGCCCAGAGTCCTCTTGAGTAAGGTTAGTAATAATTAGTGAGCAGCTCCCATCCTCCTGATAGTTGATCTGGAAGTGTGATGACTCAGTAATTGGATCCTCATTTTTATACCAAATCACTTCAGGGTCAGGGTAACCTGAGTCAGGGTAGAAAGAGGCACAGAATAACAAAAGCCCTTAAAAGGAACTCTTTCCCCAGAACATTATTTTGCAGATAAAGTAAAAGGTAAGGATTTAGTTTCAATCAGCGACCTTGGAAGTACAAATTGCCTTAGGACTCCCTGTAGAAACATTGATGCTTCCCCTAACCGAGCAGGTATAAAACTAGGTCAAACCGATTCTGTGCTCAGAGTATTGACTGGGATGATAAATTATGTAGTTCAAGAGAAAAATGGAAGAACTTGCATTTATATAACACCTTATGTCTCACAGAAACATCCCAAAGCACTTCGCACCAACTAATTCCTCTTGAAGTGCACTGACTTATGCAGGCAACGGGCCAGCCATTTTGTGCACAGCAAGACTATAAACAACAATTGGAATTTTCAGTCATACTGGTCAGGGTGAGGGGGGGGGGGGGTGGAATGACACCGATCATCTAGGAGAATTCACTGCCGTTTTACTATATTATTGTTATAGGTGGGGAACAAGTGGCAACAGGAATGATGGGAAGCTTCAGGACAAGTGTACTTCCCCTTCAAATCACCAAACCACCAATTCTTCACCTTGCTCCTGACTCCCCAAAGCCTGTCCACCATCTACAAGGCACAAACCAGAAGTGTGATGGAATACTCTCCACTTGCACAGATGAGTGCGGCTCCAACACTCAGGAAGCTCAACACCATCCAGGACAAAGCAGCCCGCTTGATTGACACCCTATCCTCCACTTTAAACATTCACTCCCTTCACCACTGATGCACAGTGGCAGCAGTGTGTACCATATACAAGATACTGCAGCAACTCACCATGCCTCCTTCGACAGCACCTTCCAAACCCGCGACCTCTTCCTCCTAGAAGCAGGACAAGGGCAGCAGACACATGGGAACACCACCATCTGTAACTTCCCCTCCAAGTCACACACCATCCTGACTTGGAACTATAATCGCCATTTCTTCACACACGTGATCAAAATCCTAGAACTCCCTCCCTAACAGCACTGTGGGTATACCTGCACCAGTTGGACTGCAGCAGTTCATCGCCACTTTCTCAAGGGCAATTAGGGGTGGGCAATAAATGCTGACCTTGCCAGTGATGCCACATCCCATGAAATGAATATTTAAAAAATCTAATTGACTGAGGCAGTTTGACACCTCAGAAAATATGAAATGAATTATTGATTAAAAGAAATGAAATCATCAAATTTATAAACAGACGAAAAGTGGACACTTCTGCTGTATGGGGAAGAGATCGAGGGATGGGGGGCACATCTAGAAATACAGCCCAGTATCCATGGTGCTACAAAATAGACACAAAAGCTTGTGCACAAAATGGTTGTCCTACATTATAACAGTGACTACGTTTGAAAAATACTCAGCTATGAAATGCTTTGGGACATCCAGAGGTCATGAAAGGTGCTATATAAAGGCAAGTTCTTTCTTTATATGTAAAGTGTCACACAGGGTGACAATCATCTTTAATTCTTCAAACTGTAAAACATGTCGAAAAAAAGGTGTTGGAAGTCTAATTCTGTAGAAAACAGATAGTGTATGCTGGCAGCGCCCATACAAGGCATAGATTATGGTGCTCAGCAGCAAACAAAGCACTGCCTAGGATTTAATCCCTAATTAAGATTGACTAATACTTTGAGCAGTGCTCACCTTCAATGTGACACTGTAGACAGGACGCGCTGCCTTCCACTTCCTCCAAGTCCTCCAAGACTTGGCTGAAAAATGGTTTCTTCTGAATTTGCTCATCCAGGGAAGAGAGCACCTCCTTTTGCAGAGCTGGACTCAAAGCTGGGAAGTGTAAAAATGAAGAACATGATAGACCTCACACAATGTACAACCACAGCCAAGAATTACAATGTACACCTGTTTGCATTTGATGGCGAGAGATAGGTGTAATAATCTTCTCATTACAATTTCTATGGTAGTTACTTGGTCAGCGCAGAAAACAAGTTACCACTGCCGAGGTGGGTGACTGGTGAGCGATCAGGAGCTGAATCTCTGGCCAATTGTCTACTTCCCAGCCCAGGGGCAACATGACCATATTGTGGCTTCCCTACTGGCGGAAATCAGCTAACGTGACACAGAGCAGGTATCAATCACTCCCGTACGCCTTAGAGCTACGCAGTTGGTAAATGTGTTGAGTGGTTTACAGGAACAGTCCTATTCTGATCGTTATTGATAAACCTAGGGGTAAGACATCAGCAAGAAGGAAAACAGCTGAAGAGAAGACAAGGCGAGATTAGGTATCAAGAGTATAAGATTATAAAAGGAAGAATGCGGT
Organism: Heterodontus francisci; assembly: GCF_036365525.1. Lineage (NCBI taxonomy): Eukaryota > Metazoa > Chordata > Chondrichthyes > Heterodontiformes > Heterodontidae > Heterodontus > Heterodontus francisci. The sequence goes on along the minus strand of NC_090403.1, from coordinate 25,084,850 downwards.
ACAGGATTGTTTTGGCCATTTAAATGTCATGAACTTCTGACTCTTTGGCTAATGGAAAACTCAGCCTTTAAATTAACCACAAATGGACTTCTGTCTGCTGCTGAAGAACAGAAAAAACAGGAAAGATCGTGACTATAACACTGCAACAAAAAGAGGACAGAGGAAGCTGATTTTACCTGAAAACTCTATAAAAAGGAGGATGAATATTGCTGTTGGGAGGAGGGGCAACATGAAGGAAACAAGGAAGAATCACTTTGGTAGAAACCCATGACCCTCCCCATTATAATGGTCTGGTCAATCCACGCTTTTAGCCATGTTTTCAGCTGAGATTACTATTTAGAGCCGTTGGTTATTATTATTCAACAATCGAATAAAGTGTTTAGCAATCTTAGTAACACTTTCTGTGGATGTTGTCTCTGCTCAAGGATAGAGCTTCTATTAGGGTTATTTCTCAAAATATAGGAACAGATTAACAACAACAATTCGACAGAAGTGAAGACTGAGGAGGATAGATATTTGTCACTTTTCACCAGTTATCCTGAATGATCAATTATGAGTGACCTTTGATTGTGTAAAAGAAATTTCTTTCAGAGTGTAACAAGGGCATAGAATGCTTTGCCATGAGTGGCTCTTGAGGCAGACCATCATTCAAAAGGAACTTGGATACATATTTGAAATACAAATGGCTTGGGAAAAGTAAAGGAATTAGTTTAAATAGCTCCACTGAAGAGTCAACAGCTCCACAGTTGTAATGGGCTGATGGCAGTTCTTTCTATGAAGAGAAACTCAATGGCATACCATTTTTGTCCTGAGATGTGGGTGTAGATTCTGCATTATCCTGTTTGTTTAATGGAAGGGCTAGTCTCTTGAGAGCAAGAAGTGCCTTCCCTGCTTTCTAAAATGAAAAGAAATACACATTTAAAACTTTCTCTTCAAAATAAATTATCACAGAAGAACAGGCACCTCCGAGAGCTAGAAAAACAGAATCATAGTATCACATTTTTTAAAATTCATACATGGGATGTGGGCGTCACTGGCTAGGCCAGCATTTATTGCCCATGCCTAATTGCCCTCTAGAAGGTGGTGGTGAGCCACCTTCTTGAACCACTGCAGTCCATGTGAGGTAGGTACACCCACAGTGCTGTTAGGAAGGGAGTTCCAGCATTTTTACCCAGCGACAGCGAAGGAACGGCAATATAGTTCCAAGTCAGGATGTTGTGCGACTTGGAAGGGAACTTGCAGGTGGTGGTGTTCCCATGCAACTGCTGCCCTCGTCCTTCTAGGTGGTAGAGGTTGTGGGTTTGGAAGGTACTGTCCAAGGAGCCTTGGTGCGTTGCTGCAGTGCATCTTGTAGATGGTACACACTGCTGCCACTGTGCGTCAGTGGTGGTGGAGTGAATATTTGTGGATGGGGTGTCAATCAAGTGGGCTGCTTTGTCCTGGATGGTGTCGAGCTTCTTGAGTGTTGTTGGAGCTGCACCGATCCAGGCGTGGAGAGTATTCCATCACACTCCTGACTTGTGCCTTGTAGATGGTGGACAGGCTTTGGGGAGTCAGCAGGCAAGTTACTCGCCACAGGATTCCTAGCCTCTGACCTGCTCATATAGCCACAGTATTTATACGGATACTCCAGTTCAGTTTCTGGTCAATGGTAACCCCTGGATGTTGATAGTGGGGGGATTCAGCAATCAATGCCATTGAATGAAGGGGAGATGGTCATATTCTCTTATTTGAGATGGTCATTGCCTGGCAATTGTGTGGCGTGAATGTTACTTGCCACTTATCAGCCCAAGCCTGGATATTGCCCAGGTCTTGCTGCATGTGAACACAGACTGCTTCAATATTTGGAGTCGTGAATGGCGCTGAACATTGTGCAATCAGCGAACAACCCCACTTCAGACCTTAATGACTGAAGGAAGGTCATTGATGAAGCAGTTGAAGATTGTTGGGCTTAGGACTCCGAGGAACTCCCGTAGTGATGTCCTGGAGCTGAGATGATTGACCTCCAACAAGCACAACTATCTTCCTTTGAGTTGGGTATGACTCCAACCAGTGGAGAGTTTTCTCTGATTCCCATTGACTTCCGTTTTGCTGGGGCTCCTTGATGCCATACGCTGTCAAATGCTGCCTTGATGTCAAGGGCAGTCACTCTCACCTCACCTCAGGAGTTCAGCTCTTTTGTCCATGTTTGAACCAAGGCTGAAATGAGGCCAGGAGCTGATTGGCCCTGACGGAACCCAAACTGAGTGTCACCGAGCAGTTTATTGCTAAGCAAGTGCCACTTGATAGCACTGTTGATGACAACTTCCATCACTTAAATGAGATCGGGAGTAGATTGATTGGGCGGTAATTGGCCAGGTTGGACTTGCCCTGCTTTTTGTGTACAGAACATACCTGGGCAATTTTGCACATTGCCGGGTAGATGCCAGTGTTGTAGCTGTACTGGAGCAGCTTGGCTAGGGGTGCGGCAAGTTCTGGAGCACAGGTCTTCAGTACTATTGCCAGAATGTTGTCAGGGCCCATAGCCTTTGCAGTATCCAGTGTCTTCAGTCATTTCTTGATGTCACATGAAGTGAATCGAATTGGCTGAAGACTGATATCTGTGATGCTGGGGACTTCAGGAGGAGACAGAGATAGATCATCAACTTGGCACTTCTGACCACGGTTGTTGAAAATGCTTCAGCCTCATCTTTTGCACAGGAGACATAGCACAGGAGATGGCCATTTGGCCTATTGTGCCTGTGTCGGCTTACTGAAAGCGCTACTAATTGCTCACTTCCTGCTCTTTCCCCATAACTCTGCAAATTTTTCCTTTGGAAGTATATATCCAATTCTCTTTTGAAATTTACTATTGAATCTGCTTCCACCACCTTTTCAGACAGTACATTCTAGATCATAACTGAGGAAAAAAAAAATTCTCTATCTCCTCCTCTAGATCCTTTGCCAGTTATCTTAAATCTGTGTCCTCTGGTTATCCACTGTCCTGCCTATCTACTCTATCAATACCACTCTTAATTTTGATTATCTCCATTAAATTAAAATACAATCATAAAATTACACAGCAAATAATATTGGATAATCAGTCAAAGCATGTGATGAATTAAGAAAGGCTCTTCAGATTGAACCCAAAAATCTTTAGAAACAGGACAAAGCCAGTAAGGGTTTCTTCTGACTCCATCTACATACCATATTCCTTAATCCCTGCTCACTGCAGAAATACAGGCCCTGGATTCCCATAGGTGTTGGCCCAATCTCCTGTCATAATTCAGGTGGAACACTGCCCCCCCCTCCCCACCTCACCAACCCGAGAAACAGGCCTTTTACATCTTTTACTTGGGTTCCACCATTGTCTTGGCACAGTAATGGCAAGAGATCAGGACAATCCCTGCAAAAATTCAGGCCCATATCTTTTAATTGCCTCAATTCTCATTGGACATCTCGATCAATGTCCTTTTCTGGCAACCTGCTGCACATTTCTTATATCTTTTGGATGGTGAAGATCTCCCCAACTTGCCTCCTTATTTCTCATTTTTAAACTTGTATCCTCTGCCTTTTTGAACCCGTCACTGCAGTTTATAAATTTCCTTCATTAATTTAGTGAAAACTTAATTTAGGTCACATCAAAATCTCTTTTACAAAGAAAATAAGCCCGACTTCCTTCACCTTTTCCCACCACTTCAATTTCTGATTCCCAGAATAGTTCCCCGTGTTGCCCTGACTTTATTACAATTCATCATTTCATTAAAGCACAGAAACAGGCCATTTTGGCACAACAGCTCAGTGCCAGTGTTTGTGCTCAAATCCAATCTCCTCCCACCTTACTTCATTACACTGTGTCAACAAATCTTATTCCTTTCTCCCTCATGTGCTTATTTAGCTTCCCCTCAAATGAATCTGTGCTATTTGCCTCAACTACTCCATGTGGTAGAGAGAGTTCCACATTCTCATCACTCTGGTTACAGAAGTTCCTCTTGAATTCCTTATTGGATTTATTAGTGACTATCTTATATTTATGGTTCCTACTTTGGGACACTCCCACAAGTGGAAACATAACTCACTCAAAACTCATTCACTTGCACTGAGCTAAAATCAGGCCATTTTCTCTAGCAAACCCCTTCATAATTTTGAGGACCTCTGTCTAATCACCTCTCAGTCTTCTCCTTTCTAGAGAAATGAGCCCCAGCGTGTTCAGTCTTTCCTGATAGCCGTGGGTCTAGACACATCCTCGTCTAGCATCACCTTTCTTTGCCATTGTGTACAAAGTTCTTGACGGTGTTCAGTAAAAATGTAAAATGAAGCAACATGACTGAGGTAATTAATTTACTATGTTTAATGTGACGTGGACCTGGTATTAGTTCACAGAGAAGTCAACTGAATAGCGAGGCACAATAAATGGAAAGCACTATTATGTACCAACAGCGTCCAGAGCCATCACAGGAAGTCCCCTTCCACCCGCACCCCCCACCCCCAAATTCAGGCCCAAACATCCATCAGAAGGTCCATTGTATTTTCAATGTGCAGAAGGGAAGCAGTCTTTAATTTCCTATAGTTGGCTGGAAAAGTCCTTACCCGCCACTTTTGCTTGGCTAGGAAACGTTTCATTCTCTCCTTTGACAGTGTCTTGGCAGCTCCCTGCTCCGTGCTCTGTAGCCATGGATGTTTGAGGCAACCTTCACAGTTTAATCTTCTCCTAAATGAAGAGTAAAGCGATGTAGGTGTATAAAGATAAACATAACTTTAGCCATATCTGGTGGGGTACCACAAGGGTCAGTGCATGGGCTTCAACTATTTACAATCTATATTAATGAATTAGATGAGGAGAGTGAGTGCAATATATCCAAGTTTGCTGATGATACCAAATGAGGAGGGAAAGTAAACAGTGAGGAGGACACAAGGAAAAGAAAGACAGGTTAAGTGAGTAGGCAAGAATGCAACAGATGGAATATAATGTATAGAAGTGTAAAAGTATCCACTTTGATAGGAAAAATAGAAAAGCATAATATTTTTAAAACGTGAGACACAAGGAAATGTTGGTAGACAGAGGGACCTGGGTGTCCTTGTACATGAATCAATCACAGAAAGTTAACATACAGGTGCAGAAAGCAATTACAACAATTTGTATTTATATGGTGGCTTTAATGTAATAAAATATTCCAAGGCACTTCACAGGGGCATTATAAAACAAAATATGGCATGCGCAACATAAGGAGGTATTAGGACAGAGGAACAAAAGCTTGGTCAAAGAGGTATGTCTTAAGGAGCATCTCAAAGGAGGTAAGTGAAGTAGAGGGGTTTAGGAAGAGAGAGCTTAGAGCCTAGACAGCTAAAAAGACGCAGCCAGCAATAGTAGAGATTAAAATTGGGGATGCACAAGAGGCTAGAATGAGAGGAGTGCTGATATCTCAGAGGGTTGTGGGGCTGGAGGAGATTGCAGCTATAGGGAGGGGTGAGGCCTCAGAAAGATTTGAGAACAAAGATGAGAATTTTTAAATTGAGTCATTTGTCAAGAAAATATGTTACGCCAAGTGAGGATTTTTAATTCATAAGTTGGAAACTTACATCAAAATAAAAAAAAAGGAAGGCTGGAATATTAGAGACAACTTTTACAAAGACTTTGTCACAGTTAAAAAATGGCCACTACCATTTGCATTTGAAAACCTTGCCCATTCCAAGGCAAAGTGGAGACACATGGCTGATTAGCCTGTACCCAGAACAATGGTTTGCCCTATTTATTGAACTACCTGAGATTGCTTTCATTAGCAAGACATTCAAAGCCACCCTGGGACATTAACAATGAAACGGCAAACCCCTCCAGGGGAAAACATTGGCACCATGAGGCTTGAGAGAAGGAAATTCCTAAATGTGAATCTCATTAGAAGGTGCCAGAAAATACACAGTCATGTGACTGTCTGTCCATCTCTATGAAAGCAGGGAGTTTCCCTTGGACAAGCAGACAAGCCAGTGACTCAATCTGTGCAGAAGCCAGAAGGGCTGTCTCTCTCTTCAGAAGGCCCGGAGGGATGCGAACGAAGCCTAGCTGCCAGGGGCTAGATCCAAGACAAAGACACCAAGAAAGAAGCCTTTTGCTTAACTATCTTCAAGGACAACTACCAATGCAGAATTTCAGGACTACAAATTCAACTGGAAGACAATAAAAGACACTAATACTGTATATTAGTTTATTTGTTCTGGACTGTAATCCAATACAAATCTATTCCTCAGCACTCTAATCTATTTTTGTGTGTGTATGATTCTAGTGTGTGCGTGTGTGTGCGCGTGTATGTGTATATGTGCGTGTGTATATGTGCGCGTGTGTGCGTGCATGAGAGAAAATCTGGCGAAAATTTTATTTTTATTTAGATCGGGTTTAGATTTATAAGTCTAAAAAACTCACCTCTTCCTTATTTAAACTCAAGAAAACCTGTCTGATTGTTTTACCTTTGTGGTGAATGTAAAATAAGCAAATCACTGAAGTGGTAAGCACATCCACTGTTTTTAAAAAAAAAAAGGGATAAACCCTGTTGCGGTCAAATAAGAGGAAGGACAAGAGGGGAGCCTTGGGACCTCTCCTCACCTGATCATAACACATTGCTTAACTGGAAGCCAATCAGGTCAGTGAGTACAGGGGTGATGGTGAATGGGACTTGCTGTGAGTTAGGGACACCGGCAGCAAAGTTTTTGGATGACGTCAAGTTTATGGAGAGTAGAATGTGGGAGCCTGGCTAGATATACATTGGAATAGTCAAGTCTAGAGGTAACAAGGAATGGATGAGGGTTTCAGCAGCAGATGATCTGGGCGGATTCAGGCCATTTTGCGGCCGTGCAATCTTAGTGATGGCGTAGACATGTGGTTAGAAGCTTATGCCAAGGACAAATATGACACCAAGGTTGCGAACAGTCTAGTTCAGCCTCAGACAGTTGTCAGGAAGCGGGATAGTGTTGGAGGCTAGGGAGCGGAGTTTGTGGTGGGGACCAAAGACAATGGCTTCAGTTTTCCCAATATTTAATTGGACGGAATTTCTGCTCATCCAGTATTGGATGTTGAATAAGCAGTCCGATAATTTATAGACAGTGGCGGGGTCAAGAGGGGTGGTGGTGAAGTACTGCTGGGTGTCGTCAGCATACGTGAAAACTGAAGTGTTTTCGAATGACGTCACCAAGGGGCAGCATGTAGATGAGAAATAGAAGGGGCCGAAGACAGATCCTTGGTGACACCAGAGCTAACTGTGCAGGAATGGGAAGAGGGGCCATTGCAGGCGATATCCATCTAATCATAGCCCGGATAAGAATGGAACCAGGCAAGTGAAATCCAACCCAACTGGATAACAGTGGAGAGGCATTGAAGGAGGATAGTGTGATCAACAGTCTCAAAGGCTGTAGATCGAGAAGGACGAGGAGGGAAAATTTACCTTTTTCACAGTCACATAGGATGCCAACTGTGACTTTGAGAAGAACAGTTCTGGTATTGAGAGAGGGGCGGAAACCTTATTGGTGGGATTCGAATATGGAGTTCCGGAAAAACAAGTGGTATTTTAGCTTTTATTAAAAGCGATTGGATTATAAGAGTGAGGAAGTCTTACTGTAATTATATAGGCCGCTAGGTGAGACCACATCTGAAATACTGTTTGCAGTTTTGGTCTCTTTACTTAAGGCAGGATATATACTTGCCTTAGAGGAAGTGCAACAAAAGTTCACTGGACTGATTTCTGGCATGAGGGGATCGTCCTTTCAGGAAAGGTTGAATAGAATAGACCTATATTCCCTCAAGTTTAGAAGAATGAGAGGTGATCTCATTTCAACAAAATTTTTAATGGGATTAACAAGATAGATATTGAGAGGATGTTTCCCTTGGCTGGGAAGTCTAGAACTAGGGTTCACTGTCTCAGAATAAGGGGTCAATTATTTAGGACTGAGTGAAGAGAAAGTTCTTCACTCAGAGGGTTGTAAATCTTTGGAATTCTCCTGTGGACATTCAGTTGCTGAGTATAGTCAAAATTGAGATTGTCAGTTTTTGAATACTAAGGGAATCAAGTGATTTGGGGATACAGGAGGAATGTGGAATTGAAGTACCGGCTGGAATTTTACCTTGCAGCAGTGGCCCCACCCACTAGCTGAAAGGTCAGGGGTGTGCCCTCCTCCGCTGGTCTTGGCAGTGATTTTGCGTGGCTCAAGCCCTTAATTGGCCTAAGTTGGGACCCCACCCCTCTGAGGCAGGAAGTCCTTCCTCCAAGAGCTGCTGGCCAATCAGAGGGCTGGCATCTCCTCAGTCCCAGCAGCGTCACCGGGAGCAGTGACCACTGCTGGGACTGCACCCAGCAAGAGGAAGCAGCATGGATGTTGGCCTCAAACGGGTGGGATTCGGAATGTAGGGTGGGAGGAGGGGTTGTTTTAGGGGGAGTAGCCCATGCTGCTGAGGTGGGGTGGATGGGGGGGGGGGGGGGGGTGGGCTCTCTGGGGCACAGGGGGCCCCAATCAGGAGGACCCCCCCAGCCCACAAGGAGGCTGCAAGGTATGACTGGGCAGCCTCCTCAGGTGCGTAAGGGAGGAGGCCCTTAAGTGGCAATTAATTCGTCACTTTATGGCCTCAATTGGCCTGGGGCAGGCGGGCTGCTTGCCACTTCCCCTGCTGCTGGTAAAATAGCAGGGGGGGGGCGGGTAGGTGACGGCAACGGCACCCCCTGCCTCACTTGATTTTACACTCCCAGGCAGGGGCATAAAACTCTGGCCAGAAGGCAGCTCAATGAGCCAAATAGTCTACCTGTTCCTATTTCTTATGTTCTTATGTCAGACAATTACCAAATAACATACAAACATCAAATAGGAACTCAGCCAAACGGTAAAAGTGCTAAATGTACACACAATCAAATACCGCATCAATCTGAAACATATTGGATTTATTTGAATCATGTCAATATCGTGTTCCTGCTTTTGCGCTAAGAACATTATCCAGATCTTTAAGTAGATGATTTGATTTGGACTGTGATTATAGAACTAAAAGACATGGACCCATGTTTAAGGAGTCCCAAAGGAGCTCAAAGATCAGTGGCTTGGTTCCTCTTCACCCTGTAGAGTGGTGAATCAAAGACAGAACCAGTGCGGGCATATTTCCATTCTCAATCTGCCTTGCCTGAACAGGAGACACAAGTAGTCCATACTGTGTAACCACCCCACCAGTTTGATCCTGGCCAGCACTGGAATTCTACCTATGCTTTCCAAAACTAAAATGCCAATTGACAAGATTACACTGCCCATCAGCACCTCAGAGTGAGATTGTTTGAAGGCAGGAGGAACAAACGACTGCCATTCCCTTGAAATAGGATATGAAAAGTTGAAAACCTGGATTCGAGCTGCAGAGAATCAGTTAAATGGTTTCTTTACCTCATATCCTTCAGTAACAAACAGCTGATAAAATGCTTTGCATTTTCAGAGATCTCAGCAAATGCTTCCTCATCAAATTCCCAAGAAACGGCGGTGACATTAGTCAGGGTCTCAGTGTCGCTGTCCCCTTGAAATGGAGACAATCCACTCAACCTGCAATGGTAAAGGGTTTAGACTCAAAGTTAGGACATTCCAAAGCACTTTACACCCAATTAAGTACTTTTGATGTATTAAGTCGCAGTTGTAACGTAGGAAGCGTGGCATCACCATCGACCAGAGGCTTAACTGGACCAGCCACATAACTACGGTGGCTAAAAGAGCAGGTCAGAGGTTGAGAATTGTGTAATGACTAACTCACCTCCTGATTCCCCAAAGCCTGTCTACCATCTACAAGGCACAAGTCAAGAGTGTGATGGAATACCTGCCACTTGCTTGGGTTAGTGTAGCTCCAACAACACTCAAGGTCTGCAGGAGAAAGCGGCCCGCTTGATCAGCGCCCATTCACCACCTTAAACCCTTACTCCCTTCACCACTGGTGCACCATGGCTGCAGTGTGTATCATCTACAAGATGCACTACAGCAACTTGCCAAAGCTTTTCCAACAGCACCTCCCAAATCCATGATCTCCATTATCTAGGACTTTGAATGGCAATATAGTTCCTTCATTATTACTAGGTCAATATCCTGGAATTTACTACCTAACAGTATTTTAGGAGCACCTTCACCTTATGGACTGCAGCAGTTCAAGAAAGCAGCTCACCACCACTTTAAGGGCAATTAGGGATTGGCAAAAAATGTTGATCATGCCAGTGATACCCACATCCCATGAACCAAATAAAAAAGTCCAATTTGAACACAGCAAGGTCCCACAGCAGCAATGCCCTGCTATGTTTTAGCTAATTTGTTTTTAATGATTTAGGTTGAGGGATAAATATTGGCCAGGACACAAGGAAAAACTCCTCTGCTCTCTTTGAAATAGTCAGAGAGATACAGCACTGAAACAAGCCCTTCGGCCCAACAAGTCTGAGCCGACCATCAACCACCCATTTATACTAATCCTATGTTAATCCCATATTCCCTACCACATCCCCTCCTACATTAATCCCATATTCCCTACCACCTACCTACACTAGGGGCAATTTACAATGCTCAATTTACCTATCAACCTGCAAGTCTTTGGCTGTGGGAGGAAACCGGAGTACCCGGCAGAAACCCACATGGTCACAGGGAGAACTTGCAAACACCACACAGGCAGTACCCAGAACCGAACCCGGGTCGCTGGAGCTGTGAGGCTGCAGTACTAACCACTGCGTCACTGTGCCGCCCAATAGTACCATGGGATTTTACATGCCCATCTAAGAGGACAGTCAACGTTACGTTTTACCATCTCATCTGAAAGACAGCAGCTCCGATAGCATAGCACTCCCCTCAGTACTGCGGTGGAGTGTCAGCTTAGATTACATGCACAAGTCTCTCAAATGGGACTTGAACCCACAAACTTTGACAGAGAGACATGAGTGTTACCCATTGAACCACAGCTGACATCTGGGCAGACAGAGCAATGGCTCCACTGACACTGCAGCAGCTAAATGCCTCTGTCCCAACCTCAAAAGAGGCCCCATTTACTGTCCCATTTTACCTATGTACCACACTAATGCTAACACTAGGAGCCCAATTTTAACTCACTCAAAACCCATTCACTTGTATAGAGGCCGGAATTTCACAAGGAGGCATTTGCCCCATCCAGCAGCCGAAAAGCCAGGGGCGAACCCGTCTCTGCTACCCTGGAAGACACGACCGCATTTTGTATGGCTCTGGCAATTAATTGCCTGCAGTCATGGATTCCGCCCCTCTGAGGCAGAACGTCTGGCCTCCAAAAGTTGCTGGCCATTCAGAGGGCCGGCAGCTCTTCAGTCCCAGCGCGCCACAAGAGGAGGAACTATGGACACAGGCCTTGGGAAGCTGGTACGTGGGGTAGGGGCTTGGCAAGGGGAGGAGGGGCGCAAGAGAGAGGGCAGGGGGGTGATTTAGTGGGGACAGCCACACCTCTGGGGGGAGCCCTCTGTGGGGCACAGGGTGCCTGATCAGGTAAAAATACCAGCTGTAGCAGGAAGAGAGGCCCTTAAGTGGCCTTAAAGGCCTCAATTGGCCTAAGGGTGGGCAGGTCGCCTGCCACTTCTCCATTGCTGATAAGATACCAGCGGGGTGGGGAGGCGATAGGCACACCAGCCCCCACCATCCAAAATGATTTTACACTCTCCACCCCTCCCAACCCCCACACTGCACCCCGCCTCTCAACCTGCTCCCAGGGGTGGGCATTAAATTCTGGCCGGAGTAAACATTGTGTATCTGAACTCAGATGTTCCATCCTCAGCACCGACGTTCCTCACCATAAGCATAACATTCAAATAGTGTTTAAAAGTAGAGGGGAAAGGATCAAGGCTTCAAGAGGAGGGAGCAAAGAGAAAGATAGAAAACAGACAAAAATTTAGAAAACTAAAACTGCAATGGAGCTGACAATGAACAGGTTGCTATGAAAATGGATTTGATCTTCATTCTACAATAGCTATATTCACTCACAGGATGTAACAGATAACTCCAATGCTCCAGGTATCTGTAGTGAATCCTATTGGGTCATAATTGATCACCTCCGGAGCAACAAATTCTGGCGTTCCAAACATTACTTTCACTGATCCATTGCAATCTGTAGGGTGATGAAAGGCAATGTCAAAAAAACCTGCAGTACTGTACAATACCAGCATGTGGCATCCCTGTGCAATCTGGATCTCTGCCCCTAGACACGGAGTAGGAAATGGTTGGAGTGGAGTGCTGCACAAAGGTAAAATTTAAAAGGGGTAGATTTTCACTGGTAAGATCAACACAACCCACAGTAGAATTGACTGAACCAGCGCAAAATATCAGGAAATTTTGAACACAAGTGTGTTACGCCCAAAATCACTTACATTCACATTTTCCGGTGTGTGTGCGCATGTACCTATTGTGCCGTGCAAACAAAACACAAACCTCTGTAGATTCAATTAAAGCCTTAAATTCGATCAAAGCACAACTGCCCAGATGAGTTCAGCAAAATGGTATGGCAAAGAGTCACAGTCAATGTTAATCTCTCTAAACTACTCTTGATAAGTCAAGGCTGCACTTTAGCACTCAGCTCATTTACAGCTATGCTGGGGAACTGAACTGTTAATGGAGGCTTTGCATCAGCAAGTTACGTTCTGCACCACTTTGTCAGGATCAGGAACAGGAGTACGGCATTCAGCTCTATGAGCCTGATCTCCCTTTCATTTATATCTATTCAAGAAAGGAGGAAGACAGAAAGCAGGAAACTACAGGCCAGTTAGCTTAGAGTCAATAAGCACTGAAACAGGCCCTTGAGCCCACCAAGTCTGTGCCAACCAACAACCACCCATTTATACTAATCCTACATTAATCCCATATTCCTACCACATCCCCACCATTCTCCTACCACCTACCTACATTAGGGGCAATTTACAATGGCCAATTTGCCTATCAACCTGCAAGTCTTTGGCTGTGGGAGGAAACCGAAGCACCCCGCAGAAACCCACACGGTCACAGGCAGTACCCAGAACCGAACCCGGGTCACTAGAGCTGTGAGGCTGCAGTGCCCACCACTGCGCCACCCTTAACATCTGGCCTAGGGAAAATGTTGGAATCAATTATTAAAGGTGGTTATAGTGGGGCGTTTAGAAAATCTCAATGTAATCAGGCAGAGTCAACATGGTTTTATGAAACGGTAATCATATTTGACTAATTTATTGAAGTTCTTTGAGGAAGTAACAAACAACGTGGATAAGGGGGAAGCTTTGGATGTGCTACACTTAGATTTCCAGAAGGCATTTGACAATGTGCCACATCAGAGGTTACTAAGCAAAACAAGAGCTCATGGTGTTGGGGGTAACATATTAGCATACTGTCATGCTGGATCCTCACCTGCCAAGAATGAAGCATATAAATTTCACCAAATGGACATTAAATTTCAAATTGTTGCTGAGAAGAGAAGGCCTGTTACAAGGGCTGCCAGACACTTGGATGGAGGACATTTGTAAACCAATAAGGACAAGAGAGGTTACTTCCCTTATCCACTTATCCTAAAATGGACTTTGATCAGCAGGTATTGTATGCAAGAGACATTCCAGGGTCTGATAAGACAAGAGAATCCACAAACACAGATGTGGTTACACCAGTTGGTCACGTGACGAACCTGCTGGCCAGCTTGGGGAGTTTTGAATTCCAACAAGAATAATACTGCGCCCCAACGAAAAGCAAGACCTACCTACAATCAAGTACTCTACAGTGAGCTCGAACAACAGTAACCAAAACCATCTTCAGATATTGCCTCAAAGTTTTCCACTTCATTTCTTTGGCTGTTTTCTGTCTCTATCTGCATGCGTGCATCGCGTATCGCGAACCGCAGGTGTTAACTGGATTAGAATTTAAGTAATAAAGTTTAAGCTTTCTTCTTTAAGCCAAAGAAAACCTGTTTGGCTATTTTCTTTGCCTTACAATTGGAAAGCAGTGAACAAGAATTCACCACGGGGGATCTAAAAACAAAGTGTGTTTAAAATTAAACCATTACAGTCAGACCAGGTGAAGACCGAGAGGGAACCCCTAGACCCCTTTCTCACCTGGTCCTAACAATGGATAGAGGATTGGTTAGCTAACAGAAAACAGAGAGTAGGCATAAATGGGTCATGTTTGAGTTGGTAAGAGGTGACGAGTGGAATGCCACAGGGATCAATGCTGGGACCTCAACTATTTACAATTTATATCAATGACTTTGATGAAGGGACCGAATGTACGGTTGTTAAATTTGCTCATGACACAAAGATAGGCAGGAAAGTAAGTTGTGAAGAGGACATAAGGAAGGCTAAGTGAGTGGGCAAAAATTTGGAAAATTGAGTATAATGTGAGAAAATGTGAACTTATGCACTTTGGCAGGAAGATTAGTGAAGCAACATATTATTTAAAACGGAGAGAGATTGCTGAACCCTGAGCTACAGAGGGATCTGGGTATCCTGGTACATGAATCACAAAAGGTTGGTATGCAGATACAGCAAGTAATTAGGAAGGCAAATGGAATGTTGTTGTTTATTGCAAGGGGCATGGAATATAAAAGTAGGGATGTTTTGCTACAGTTGTATAAGGTATTGGTGAGACCACATCTGGAGTACTGTGTACAGTTTTGGTCTCCTTATTTAAGAAATGATATAAATGCATCAGAGGCAGTTCAGAGAAAGTTCACTCGACTGATACCTGGAATGGTTGGGGGGCTTAATCTTAAGAAAGGTTGGACAGGTTGGGACTGTATCCATTGGAGTTTAGAAGAATGAGAGGGGACCTTATTGAAACATATAAAGATCCTGAGGGTACTTGACAGGGTGGATGCTGAAAGGACATTTCCCCTTGTGGGAGAGGCTAGAACTAGGAGACACTGTTTAAAGACAAGGGGTCGCCCATTTACGATAGAGATGAGGAGATATTTTCTCTCAGAGGGTCATGAATCTGTGGAACTCTCTTCCCCAGAGAGTGGTGGAGACAGGGTCATTGAATATTATTAATGGCAGAGGTAGATAAATTCATCACTAACAAGGGAGTCAAAGGGTATCAGAGGTAGGTGGGAAAGTGGAGTTGAGGCCACAATTGGAACAGCCATGATCTAATTCAATGGCGGAGCAGCTTTGAAGGGGCCGAATGGCCTACTCTTGCTCCTAATTCGAATGCTCGGATGGCTGATATGCACCTCAACTCCATTGAGCTGCCTTTGCTCCATATCCCTTGATACCCATACTTAATAACAATCTGTCCTGAAAGCTCCAGTTGACCCCCAGCATCCACAGCCTTTTGGAGAGGTAATTCCAGATTATCATTACCCTTAATGAGTATAAGTGCTTCCTGATTTCTCTCCTGAAGGGTCTAGTTCTAATTTTATTATGTCCCTTGGTTCTGGATTCTTCACCAGAGGAAATCGTTTCTCTGTATCTCCCCTATCAAATCCTTTTGAAAGTTTAAACACCAAGAATGGATCACACTGCAATCTTCTTTACTCAGGAAAATACAAACCAAGGCAGTGGCAATAATTGGCACACATTTAAACTCATTGCATCACTTCCAGTAACTTGTAGCACACTACACAGTTGTGCAACAATCTACCAAGGACTACAGCTTTATACCTTGCAGAGCTTACTGTACTGAACAAGGCGACAAGTGCTGAATCAGCACAGGCCTGATGACAAAGGTCAGGCTTTAGCAGACAGTTGCAATTACTTCACTTCTATATAGTTACGAGAAGCAAAATATTAAGAGGCTGTCTGTTCAGGTATGACTGGATATTTAAATACGGGTCTGCTTTACATGGCTGGAGATGTAAAGTGGGATAGAGGTATTAATGCTGACAATGCAGGCAAAGATACTGCACCTGCAGCAAGACCTGGCACAATGGTGCTAAAAATGCCACAGACTGATACGCAGCCTCTAACAGGGTCTTCAGACAGTTAAAAAGTGTATGTATTATCCAATGGAAAAGTGGGAAAAAGGAAAAAAAAAAAAGAGACAACTTAATCCCCAAGATCAGCCTTCAACCATGGAGCTGTGCTGCATGTTATATGTTGCAAACACAAGTCATCATACATTATCATTGACTGTTGCAGTCACTGTTGGTCACAAGGGCACCACCATTGGTTATAGCAGTATGAAGGGCTTTTGCACTGTGACAACGGCCTTTAGCCCCATCAAAATTGCACCGATTCACTCAACAGTATCGCCAACAGCACGAAGATAAAGGGCAATAAAAATGCTACCGATGATCAGCGACATTCAGTTCGAAACAAACTGAAGTCATCTTTTTAATAGAATTTTTTGCGTAGTAAGTTATTAGCATCGCTGCCAATAAAATCATTGGGGACCAGGCTTCTCTGGGGAAATAGTCAGCAGATTTGAACTTGTGATCTCTACCTGAATTCCCCCCTCTCTTTGTCAGTCCTAGAGTGTGGCAAAAGGTTTGAACTGAGAAATCAGTTTTTATTTGCCATTTTAAAACTACCAAACGAGGGTCTTCAAGTTAGTGCTCATGTAGGCCTTACCTACAGTTTTCCAGTGTAAACTGGCAGCTAGACACCTGACCCAAATTCCTGACACTCCTGCACTGTGGCTGTTGTCTTCCCTCCTCACCCATTGTAAACATGCTGATTTATTTATTTTTTATTTAGAGATACAGCACTGAAACAGGCCCTTCGGCTCACAGAGTCTGTGCTGACCAACAACCACCCATTTATACTAATCCTACATTAACCCCATATTCCCTACCACATCCCCACCATTCTCCTACCATCTACCTACACTAGGAGCAACTTACAATGGCCAATTTACCTATCAACCTGCAAGTCTTTGGCTGTGGGAGGAAACCGGAGCACCCGGCAGAAACCCATGCGGTCACAGGGAGAACTTGCAAACTCCGCACAGGCAGTACCCAGAACCAAACCCAGGTTGCTGGAGCTGAGAGGCTGCGGTGCTAACCACTACACCACTGTGTTGATGCTGGGAGATGAAACTCAGCAATTTAAAGCACCCAAGTGACAGCATAAAGAACTTCCAGGCCATACAACTGTAGATCAAAGTTCCCTCTACTCTGCCCAATAACAGGCCAAGGTCTAAGTCTCAAAAGTGCACAGCCCACTACATCAGCGTGACATTTCCATCCCCACATTGCTCCTCCGGTGATCTAAATGAGACTACCAATGTCAGCACATATCAATTAGAAATGGATTAATATTGTCAAACTCATTTTATATAGAACCCCAACAGGCAGAGAGAAAAGAGGCTTTCATGTCATTAATCTGAGTATGACTTGAATCATAACTAATCCTGAGCTGGCAGTAACAGTGAGCACAAGCATCCTGATCCATGCCATTAGGTTTACTGAAAAAAACATTTCCACCAAACTCCAGTGAGAAAAAGATTCTGGTCACTCAAAAGAAGTGCATGCTCAGTTTGACATTGAAAGTCTTTAAAATGAGCCCTGAACTTAAATGGGTACGAGGAGAGGGTGGGAATCATCACTGCCCTGCCCCAAGTTACATGAAACTGATGCAGGGATGGATCGAGTGATTTCCTTATATGAAAGGTCGAGCCCACTGGAATCCAAGTGTGATCTAGTAAACTAGCTCAACACTGGGTGTTAATGTGGCTGTAAACCCACTGTCATAGAGTCATACAGTTATACAGCACAGAAACAGGCCCTTTGGCTTATGGTGTCTGTGCTGGCCATCAAGCACCTAACTATTCTAGTCCCATTTTCCAGCACTTGGCCCGTAGCCTTGTATGCTATGGCATTTCAAGTGCTCATTTAAGTACTTCTTAAATGTTGTGAGCGTTCCTGCCTCTACCACCTCTTCAGGCAGTGCGTTCCAGATTCCAAACACTCTCCAGGTGAAAAATGTTTTCCTCAAATCCCCTCTAAACCTCCTGCCCCTTATCTTAAATCTATGCCCCCTGGTTATTGATCCCTCTGCTAAGGGAAGAAGTTTCTTCCTATCTAACCTATCAATGCCCCTCATAGTTTTGTATACCTCGATCATATCTCCCCTCAGCCTTCTCTGCTCGAAGGAAAACAACCCTAGCCTTTTCAGTCTCTCATAGCTGAAATGCTCCAGCCCAGGCAACATCCTGATGAATCTCCTCTCCAGGGCAATCACATCCTTCCTATAGTGTGGTGCCCAGAACTGTACACAGTATTCCAGCTGTGGCCTAACTAGCGTTTTATACAGCTCCATCATAACCTCCCTGCTCTTATATTCTATGCCTTGACTAATAAAGGCAAGTATCCCATATGCCTTCCTAACTACCTTATCTACCTGTGCTGCTGCCTTCAGTGATCTATGGACAAGTATACCAAGGTCCCTCTGACCCTCTGTACTTCCTAGGGTCCTACCACGCATTGTATATTCCCTTGCATTGTTAGTCCTCCCAAAATATATCACCTCACTTTTCTCAGGATTAAATTCCATTTGCCACTGCTCCACCCATCTTACCAGCCCATCTATATTGTCCTGTAATCGAAGGCTTTCCTTCTCACTATTTACAACACCACCAATTTTTGTGTTATCTGCGAACTTACTGATCATACCTCCAATATTCACGTCTAAATCATTAATGTACACTACAAACAGCAAGGGTCCCAGCACTGATCCCTGTGGTACACCACTGGTCACAGGCTTCCACTCGCAAAAACAACCCTTAACCATTACCCTCTGCCTCCTGCCACTAAGCCAATATATCACAACCCCCCTCCCTGATCACTACACCTACATCGTCCTTCTCCATACTGAACACAGATGAAAAGTAATCATTTCAAACCTCACCTATGTCTTCCGGCTCCACACACAGATTGCCACTCTGGTCCCTAGTGGGCCCTACTCTTTGCCTGGTTATCCTCTTGCCCTTAATATACTTATAAGATGTTTTAGGATTTTTCTTTATCTTGCCCACCAGTGTTTTTTCATGTCCCCTCTTTGCTCCCGTAGTTAATTTTTACTTTTTTTTTTTTAAGTACCCCCCCCCCCCCCCCCACTGTACATTTTCTATACTCCCCTAGTGCCTCTGCTGTTTTCAGTGCTCTGAATCTGCCATATGTCTCCTTTTTTTTCCTGATCCGTTCCTCTACATCCCTTGACATCCAGGGTTCCCTGGACTTGTTGGTCTTATCCTTCACCTTAATGGGTACATGTTGGCTCTCAACTCTCACTATTTCCTCTTTGAATGACTCCCAGTGGTCTGATGTAGACTTCCCTACAAGTAGCTGCTCCCAGTCCACTTTGGCCAGATCCTGTTTTATCATTTTGAAAATCGGCCATCCCCCAATTCAGTACCTTTATTTCTGGTCCATCTTTGTCCTTTTCCATAACTACCTTAAATCTTAGAGTTATGGTTACTATCCCCGAAATGCTCTCTCACTGACACTTCTGCTACTTGTCCAGCTTCATTCCCTAGGATTAGGTCCAGTCATGCCCCTGCTCTTGTAGGACGTTCTACATACTGGCTCAAAAAGCTCCCCTGTATGCATTTTAAGAATTCCACCCCCTTTAAGCCTTTTGTGCTAAGACTATCCCTGTTGATATTGGGTAAGTTGAAATCCGCTACTATTATTACCCTATTATTTTTACACTTCTGAGATTTGCCTACATATCTGCTCCTCTATCTCTCCCTAACTGTTTGGAGGCCTGTAGTACACTCCTAGCAAAGTGATTGCCCCCTTTTTTGTTTTTATAAGTTCTATCCATATGGCCTCATTTGAGGAACCTTCTAAGATATCATCTCTCCTTACTGCAGTAATTGACTCCTTGATCAACAGTGCAATGCCGCCACCTCTTTTACCCCCTCCCCTGTCTCGCCTATAGATTCTATATCCTGGAATATTGAGCTGCCAGTCCTGCCCCTCCCTCAACCATGTTTCTGTGATAGCAATATCATCATAATCCCATGTGCTAATTATCGCCCTCAATTCATCTGCCTTACTAGTAAGACTCTTTGCATTAAAATAGGTGCAATCCAGCCTTGATTGCAGCCACTGCTGCAATAACTGTGGAGACTGATGACTTGAGAAATTTTAGAATTTCAAACAATTCCTTTCGGGCCACAAAACCATTACAATAATCATTGCAGCTTCCAATATAGAAGAACTGCATTCACTACAGCATTTCGATCTATGGACCTAATAGGAACAATTCTGTGTTCCCAACTCCTAATGAGGAGTTGTATACACAGGGTGCTAGGGCCGGAGAATTGGGACTGCAATGTAATAGTCCTGAACCCCTATCCACATTCTTCCTTGTGAGTGCGACTCATTTCTGGTTATGTGGGATCAGAGAATCATTCCTAATGGTCTGTCTTTCTCAATTCAGGGACCAGCCAGACAGCTAACAACCCCAGAAGAAGAATGGTTTCATAAGAAGGTCTTGCTTTACTCACCAAGTTTCCGGGCCAATCCAAAGTCGATGATTTTAATAAGTGTGCCGTTTTTGTTGACGCACACGATATTCTCTGGCTTCAGGTCCAGGTGCACAATGCTCTGCTGGTGCATGAACTGCAGCCCTGACAGGATCTGGCGGACGTACAAGACGCAGGTCGGTTCTGTTAGCTCGAAATCCTCATCTACGATACGCTCAAAGAGCTCACCTCCAGAAATACTGCACAAGATCACAGTCACATCAGAGCACAGCAAGCACAAAACCATAGGATGTGCTGTACAAAAGATCAAAAACAACAACGTGCTTCACCGGCATGGCGTCTAAGCTGTCTGACCGCTTTTTGAGATTGAACTTTCCTTTCCAAATTGTGTCTAGCAAATCCATTTGAACTTGGCAGAAGCATATAGTCAGAATCTGCACTCAATTGCATACAATGGGCACTCCTTTCTTCATCTGTGTTAGCTGTGGTGTAGTTGGTAGTACACTCAACTCTGAGTCCAAAGGTTATAAGTTCAAGTCCCACTGCAGGATTTAACACAAAAATCAAGGTTGATACTCCAGTGCAGTGCTGAGGGTGTTCTGCACTGTTGGTGGTGCTGTTTTTCAATGAGGCATTAAACAGAGAACCTGTTAGCCCTCTCAGATGGATGTGAAAAAAATCCCATGGCACTATTTTGAAGAGCAGGGGGTTATCCTGGGCCAATATTTATCTTTCAATCAACATCACAAACACAGAACTTTTGGTCATTATCACATTGTGGGACCTAGCTGTGCACAAATTGGCTGCCACATTACAACAGTGACCAAGATTCATTGGCTGTTAAACACTTTGAGACATCCAATGGTCATGAAAGGTGCTATATAAATGCAAGTTTTTCTTTCTATCTATCTCCCCATTTTACTGGGATTCCATTTCCCATAATCTCAAACTTGATGGCATCATCATAGTCTATTTTGCCTCAGATCGACCAACTCATTTGTGTCCTTAAGCACTTCTTTCTGTTGAACAATGAATTCCCCTTCTTTGTTCACAGCAGAAGCTTGGAGTCAGCAGGACTATTGGATGGGATGGTTTGCTTAACACGGAGCGCACCACCACCAGGATTTTGTTTATGATTTTCTCACCCATAGTTGCTCTGAGAATCAACCAAGTCACTTGCTGGGGCTTTAAGGATCAACCTAATCATTCTGTATTCAGGTCATACAAATGCCAATCCAGTTAGGGGAGACAGGTTCCAAGGGCGAACCATTTGGATTTTTTTTTTTAAGTGACATTCTGGTGCAAGTCAGCCAGATTTATTGAATTCCGGCAGAATTTGAACTCATGATGCCTGCGTTGTCAGTCCACTGCTTTCATGGATACTGCTCAATACCCTTAATACCGACTGTGCATTGCTCCTTTTGAGTTACCCTTCATCCCTTTGTATTGCTCACAATCTTAACTCTATTGACAATCAAAGCTGCCCCTCTGTGAAAATAGTTAGCAGATTTGAACTCCGTGACCTCTGCCTTTTGCCCCCACCCCCCACCCCACCTTTTCTTTGGTCACTCTTATAGAAGTAGGGCAGCTCCAGCTTGACTATCCCAATTCTAATGAATGGTTAAGGTTGCACATTTCTACATCAGACACTGGCAGAGTTGTGAGACAGTATCAGCAGATTCAGATTTTATTTCAGATTTCCAGCAGAGTTTTTGTTCTAAAGAAAATTCCTTCCAAGCACTTTAAGAAGTCACATGGCAGTTTTGTAACACCACACTGTCCCTGGAAATCAATGACTCAGTTGAAATCATTAATACAATTCAAAGTAAAAGTGGAAAACATGCCTTGGGCATCAGGGTAATTGGGATGTGTCGCGGGTTTCAGCTGGAGTAGAGAAAAATTTCCAGAGTCCTGTCAAGACTTGCAACTGGAGCAGGGTTAGTACAGAGTCACAGAACTTATACGGCCAGATGAAAAGAGGAGGACAGGGACAGACTGAAATAACCAATTCCACATATGTTGCCGCCTAGGTGCTCCATCCACTTTTTTCCCCAGTCACTAACCTCCAGGTAGAGGCAACAGTATGATAAAACCTAAGGTTAGTTTAGGAAAAGTCTCATCTAATGCCCAAAGGCAATCAAGTAAACTCAGAGACTCCAGCTACTGATATCACCAGTCCCCGTTAACACACCTATCTTGAGCTGTCCTCCACTTACAAAAATGCACCCAAAACCCTCCTGGGGGGTGGGGGGGGGTGTGGTTGTGGCGTGGCCTGCAGTGGATTCACACTCACTAAATGCATTGGTAATTTATTCCAGGAGGTCAAAGACTCTTGCTGAAGATACTGCTTCTCAATATCTAACCTGTAATTTATTTTGTTCCAATGCTCCCTCGTCTATCCCTCTCTTGATAGCTCAAATTATCCTCCCAAACTGAATGTGCTCCTTTCACCTTATAAAGATGTCAATTGTATTCCCCCAAAGCTGACCTTTCTCTAATGGAAAAAGCCCCAGTTCCCGGAGAAACCCTGATAACGGAGCCCCAAGACTGGGATCATTGTGGTGCTCTCCTCCGGACTTTCACCAGGCCTTCAATATGCTCACCACATAAGGAGTGAAACTGGGTACAGCATTCCAGGTTCAGCTGTACCAAGTGTTGAATAGGGCAAGTATCGTATTTCCAGTTTTATATTTAAATCTGTTAACTATGCAATGAACAGCATTTTTTTTTTTTTTTTACAGCCGCGCAGCATTGGTCACAGATAAGCTGCCAGGTCCCTCCTCTGCTCCTCAGCCTTAAGCAGGTGACCCTGCATGGTATACATGTGAACAATAACAGGCCAGGATTTTATCAGAGAGAAGGTGGTCTCAGCATCTGGAAGTCCCACCCAATCAAGTGCAATTAACTGGACAGCAGCGGGTCTTCCACAGGGTCAAGGACACTGGTGCCAGAAGTCTCACCTGTCAGAGGCTGGCAGCTCTTTCTGAGCAGTGTCACTGTGGAGGCAGTGGCTACTGCTAGTGGAGCACCCACCCCTGGCCTAGGAGCGGTACTGGACCCAGGCCACAGGTAGGTCAGGACAGGAGTGATCACGCGGAGGAAGGGGATATAGGTCGGCAGCAAGGGCGGGAGAGTGGTGTGGCTCCCAGCAGACACCCCCTTCCCAATGCTGGGTCCCTCGTTCAGGTACTGTGCCTTTTAACGAGGGACGACCCCACTCCTCCCATCCCCACACCCCCAGAGATGGCAAGCAACCCGCACGGTTTTTCTCGCCATACTTCCTATGCGGCGACAGGGCTCAGCCACTGCTTGGCTAATTGTGGCAGCGGCAGGATAAGACCCTTAACTGGCATTAATTGCCCAATTAAGGGCCTCGATTGGCAGAAGGGCGGGAAGGCCATTCAAGGGCCTACCCGCCCCAGACTTTATTCTGCCGCCATACCACCTGATTATATGCTCTTCCATCTCCAAACCCATTGCAGAGGAGAGCATAAAATTCCACCTCCGCCCCCCACCGCAGTGACCTAAATGCATCACTGTATTTATCTATACTGAAGGACGTTCACACCCAGGCTCATTCTCCCCAGTATATCAGCCTGCAATCTATTTATTTCATCTAAAGTCCTGACTCCTGCACACATCTCAGTGTCAACATCAAGCCAAAGAATTGTAACCTTGGGTACCTAAATCCAAATCATTGTTTTAGATTGCACAGAGCAATAATCCTAACATTAATCCTTGTGAGACTTCATAAGTGATTGAACTCCATGCAAGTGAAATCCTAAAGAACTTTTTTTTTTTAACCTAAGGGGTAGTGGAAATGTGGAGCTCCAAAGAGTGTGGACGTTGGTCAATTGAAATTTTCAAGACTGAGTGTTAGTTTTTTTTATTGGGCAATGGATCAAACGGAGGTACAGATCAGCCATAATCCAATTGAATGGTGCAGCAGGCTGGAGGGACTGAATGAACCTACTCCTACGTTCCGGAGCTGCTGCTATTAACAACTACTCTCTGCGTACACGAAAGCAACCAATTTGTAATTCAGTTTAAATCTGGCCACCGCTTCGAGATGTTTCCACTGGAATAAGAATTACTGCAGCTAAACTCATTCTTTGGTAATGATAGTGAGCCTCTCTCATCACTTCCCTATAGATTTATATATGGGAACACACTTACTATTCCATCACCATGATGATCTCAGTCCGACTCTCAAAAGCTTCTAAGCACTGAACCAGTTTTGGGTGGTGCAGACAGTTCATGATCTCAATCTCATCGCGTGCACTCTTCTTGTCTTTCATTGTACGGGCTTTGTAAAACTTGCCTGCTCGGATTTTTCCGGTGAATTTTTGCAACAGTTTGTACACTTTACCGAATGTCCCTCTAAAAATGATCAAAAATGCTTGGTTAGAGACCAGCTGTAAGAAACTAGGCATACTGTATCGGAGCGGTCTCGAGTCCAATAATGTGGATTTACAGGCATGTCCCAGAGTGGTTCTGTTGAGCAACCTAGAAATTGGTGATCTGGGCCAGTTTAGATGTTGTGCAAACAAATACACATCATCAATGGTCATCAAGGACTGGGTGTTGCTGTGTGATCTGCCATCTTTTCGTATGAGGGCAGCCAGGTGACCCCAAATCAGCCACTTGTGACTTAGTCAACACAGTGACTCTGATGTGACCCTAATTATTAGTGAACTGGCTCCTCCTCCATTTGCTTTCCCTTTATTCAACAGGAATCGGCCTAGCCAAGCCCAGTAAGGCAGGTTTTCAGATGGAAAAGACAATCCAAAATGGCAAGTCATGGTGAAGGAAAAATGTATTATGTTTAGTTTTAGTTTAGAGATACAGCACTGAAACAGGCCCTTCGGCCCACCGAGACTCTGCCGACCATCAACCACCCATTTATACTAATCCTACACTAATCCCATATTCCTACCACATCCCCACCTGTTCCTATATTTCCCTACCACCTACCTATACTAGGGGCAATTTATAATGGCCAATTTACCTACCAACCTGCAAGTCTTTTGGCTTGTGGGAGGAAACCGGAGAAAACCCACGCAGACACAGTATTATATCAACTTCTACAATGAAACACATATTTCTAACTATATGGATGGGAGGACATTTTTCACAGAAAGTACACACAATGTACTCACACCAAACAAAACACCATAACTCATCCATCAACAAGTGAGATATTTGGAAAATGAAAAATAAGTTTTCTGTAAACATTAATATGTGCAAAGTAATATCGCACCTATGTTGATACATTCATGTTAATATATTCTTGGAGGAAAAATGAGGTTCATCTAACTATAAGGAACTCAACAATGAAAGTCACCAGACTTCTATACTATATTAAAAAGAAAAGGCAAGACATGCATAGACTTGTAACATTGACACTTACACTCCAAGACACTCCTGCTGTATGTATAGATCTGTTAGCTTCTGGGATGTATTTATTGTCACATAATACTCTGACTCCTCCTCGTTCTCTTTTTTCTCTTCAAAAAGAAAGAGAAAACTGCATTAAAGATTCAGCAAGATGGCAACGACAACTCCTAACAGCCCATACTGTCTTATACCTGATTTTTTTTTCCCAAAATATACTTTATTCATAGAAATCTGTGAAAATTACATTACCAGTTTCAAACAGCACCAAGTCAAAAAATACCAACAGTGCAAAGGAGATCAGTTTCCTTCTATACAATCCTGAGTTGCCTCACAACCCTTCCATTTCACACTTGTCATGCCATATACATTTTTACATTTTACAGCACACAAAATTTTCCCGATACAGTTCGAGGGGTTTTCCATGGATCCAGCCCCTCAGTTCAGCTTGGTGGGGGGACCTTACACTGTGGTCTTTCCCCATTAAGCCTTTGCTGCAGCTGCCCCAAGCTTTAGTGCGTCCCTCAACACGTAGTCCTGGACCTTGGAATGTGCCAGTCTGCAACATTCGGTCGTGGACAACTCTTTGCGCTGGAAGACCAGCAAGTTTCGGGCAGACCAAAGGGCAGCTTTCACCGAATTGATAGTCCTCCAGCAGCAGTTGATGTTTGTCTCGGTGTGCGTCCCTGGGAACAGCCCGTAGAGCACAGACTCCTGTGTTACAGAGCTGCTTGGGATGAACCTCGACAAAAACCACTGCATCTCTTTCCACACCTGCTTTGCAAAGACACATTCCACGAGGAGGTGGGCAACCGTCTCTTCCCCACCACAGCCACTACGGGGGCATTGCGCGGAGGGGGCGAGACTTCGGGTGTGCTTGAAGGATCTGACAGGGAGGGCTCTTCTCACCACCAGCCAAGTTCTGGTGATGAGGCATTCCGCCAAATGACTGACTGTCTGCTCGGGGAACCATCCCACAGGATCCTCAGTCTCCTTTTCCCGTAGGGCCTTGAGGACATTCCGTGCAGACCACTGTCTGATGGATCGGTGATCAAAGGTGTTTCCCCGCAGAAACTGCTCCACAAAGGATAGGTGGTACGGCACGGTGCAACTGCATAGAGCGTTCCGCGGCAATGTGATCAAGCCCATCCTTCGCAACACCGGGGACAGATAGAACCTCAGCACGTAGTGACACTTGGAGTTTGTGTACTGGAGGTCTACACACAGCTTGATGCAGCCAAACATGAAGGTGGTCATCAGGACGAGGGCCACGTTGGGTACATTTTTCCCACCCTTATCCAAAGGTTTGAACATAGTGTCCCTCCGGACCCGGTCCATTTTAGATCCCCAGATGAAGCGCAAAATGGCTCGGGTGACCGCCACAGCGCAGGAGTGGGGTATGGGCCAGACCTGCGCCACGTACAGCAACAACGTGAGCGCCTCGCACCTGATGACCAGGTTCTTACCCACAATGGAGAGAGATCACTGCCCCCACATGCTCAACTTTTGTCGTACCTTGGCTACTCGCTCCTCCCAGGTTTTGGTGCACGCCCCGGCCCTTCCGAACCATATCCCCAGCACCTTCAGGTAGTCTTCCTTGACGGTGAAGGGGACAAAGGATCGGTCAGCCCAGTTCCCAAAGAACATGGCCTCGCTCTTGCCATGGTTAACTTTGGCTCCCGAGGCCAGTTCTAACTGGTCGCAGATGCTCATCAGTCTGCGCACAGACAGCGGATCCGAACAGAAGACGGCGACGTCATCCATGTACAGGGAGGTTTTGACCTGACTGTCTTATACCCAATGTTTGCTTCAATAAATGGGCCATGTATGTGCCCAATGGTCAACAATCTTGGAGAAGCCCAAACTTGCATTTTTCCAACTCTCCCCTTGGTTCGATTGCTGTACTAACTTTCCTTCAGAAATCAGTGTCCTCTACATTCAATCTGTGAAACTACAATCTAAATGCCAGAATCCGAATTTCAATTTGTACCCCTAGCTAAAAATATCTTAGCTGATAATTACAATACCATGCTATATTCAAATAGACAAAGGTCTCAGGAAAGCTCCAGCCTGAACTAGACAGAAGCCAAGAGGAAGTGATGTTTCATCCTGCTGTAGTAATGTCAGAAGTTGACTTTATCCTCATCATGTTCAAACATAAATGGGTGCCTGGGTTGCTGGGCTCTGACTAGTATATGAAAGTAGGTTTAAAAAAGGAGCTGGTAAGAATATTCATTTGTGCATCATTTCTCTTGGCCATTTTTCTCTGTAGCCACTTACATTCCCATAAGCCTTTGTGGCAATTGTTCTCACCCCCTTCCCCACCTCCCCAAACCCTCGTGCTCCTGGGAATCCTACTTCCTGACTTCACTGAAGTCAGAAAAGGAGGCAAAACAGAGGGATGAAAAGCAGGGCTAGTGGCCTCCTGCATCCACCCATCATCACCCTCATACCTCCAGACACCTGTTCCTTACTGTTATAGAGTATTACTGCATGTGTCGGCTCCCACTGCAATGTGACGCTGTGAGAGCAGACCAAATAGCAAAATAAAATATGTGAATGCCTGATCATCTGCAATAATTTCCTGGACCAAGCCCAATCACAATGCGTCATGCTTTCAGTGGCACTGCAAAAAAGAAAGCATGCTGGAGCAAGCAACATCAGTAAAGCCTGATTGACGGTATCTTGTTGGGAATAGCCAACCACATGTATAGTCTTTGTGGAACTTATCTAGCAAGGCCACAGGGGACAGTCTTCACAGTTTCCAAGCAAGTAGATGGATGCAAAACTGTGCCACCTACTGCAAGGACGCCTGTAGCTAATGTGCAGGATAGGGTTGGTGCAAATAATAGTCATAGCAGTCAGCTCTAGCCTCAAGCCTGCTTCCCTGGTCGACATGCTGCAATACTATTTAGAAATAGTAGCAGAGTGGCAAACATGGCTATCTTTCTTGCAGTCACCTCACACAGCATCACTATTTCAACAGCCAAACAGTACTGGGCTGCACTGACACTTCAATTATACACTAATTCTTGAACCTCGTGTTCTCTTTCACCTAATCCTTTCCATCTACAAATCTTGGCAAAAACTTAAAATATCTGGATTTTTCCTGCAAGAAAGAATTTTGACTCCCTATTCTACCACTTCTCTAATTTTCCAGAAATCTCTTTTACATCATCAACACACAATTTTCTGCTTCCGCCACTAGGTTAACCCACTGCTACAGATCTACACCTGGAGCCAAGCACAGTTACGACCTTGGAAAATTGACTGCCATTGGCACATCACCATTCTGGTAAGGTTTGCACCAGTTCTTAACCATTTAGAACTGAGATAGACCAATACATGATAATCAGCCCAGCGTGCTCCCACTATCCCTTGCGAGCTCCCAAAAAGATTGGCTCAAGGTACTGCCATGCTACCAGTGCACATGTCATCATAACGCAGCAGAAGACAGTATGCTTCAAATAGACGGAGAGAAAATTAGAGACTTTGCTTATTCATTTTAACAGATGTTCCATGGTCTAGTGCACATTGGAGCATTTAATTAGTTAGGTAGATATCCCCTGTCAGATCCATTAACATTAATGAAATCTAGACAAACTGATGATGCCCAGACAGATGCTACAGTTGGCATTCAGTCTAGTCTCCATGGTTCAACATGGAGTTATAGGATGGATTAAGAGAGAACAGAGCCAACACAATTACCACAACTCAGCTCTATTCCTAGTTCCACACACTTGGAAAACATGTGTGAATGGAGGTACTTTTTTTTCTTTCATGATTGTAATATCCCAAATTTGTATGTATGTATTTAATTAAATATTTTATCATTTCAATCATGTCAGAATAAAACAAACAAGACGACTAAAATTCATACCTTCCACATCAGTTAGCTTGACAGGTTCGGATTCCTCACCCACTTCACTAATGCCATACGAGTTCACTGCATATATACGGAAGCTGTACTCTCCACCTGGCTTCAGAGAGCTCACATGATATGAAGTGCTGTTGCATGAATCAGTCAACGTTCTCCACTCCGAATCTCCAGATTGCTTCACCTCAATGACGTAGGACTTGATAGCACTACCACCATCATAACATGGACCAGACCAGGACAGGGTGAGAGAGCTGCTACTTAACTCAGAGATATAAGGTCTTCCAGATGGAGGCTCTGGTCTGTCTGAGAAAAGTGGTAAGCTGGGTTTTAATGTGATTTGGCATTTGCTCCAATATCATACTCCACCTTGCATTCTGTTATCTATCATTCAATCCACATTTACTCCTATTAAGCTTCAGTCATATAGGAGATTTGTTACCAAAATGTGAATATGAGCTTGCCTGTGCTCACACACAAAAACATGTCTCACATTCTTAGGATAATGACAAGCGGGCAGAGATGTATAGAAATCCAATAGCTGAAATTATTTGCATCACATTATTTTTAATACTTTATGTTTCTCACCAGAATGTTTAGCACTCTACTTACCTACAACAGCCAGACTGATATGATGCTGCACATTCCCATTTCGGTCTTTCACCACGAGTGTGTAATGGCCAGTGTCATCCATTTGCACATCCTTTATTACCAGTTTGGTCCCAGTGTCTGTAGTGTTCACAAAAGTTCGAGAACTATTCAAGATCTGAAGTAAATAGAGGAGATGAAAAGGTGGCAAATAGTCCAAATAAAAATGAATACATGTACTACAACCAAAAGGAACATTCTACCAGTATATACACATGTTCATTAAAAGAGCAAATCAAAGTGTTGTGTAAATGTATGGTGAAAAAAAAAAACTTTGAATATTTCTGATTCAGTATTGCTTAAAAATACCACACATCAGACAGGGTCCCAGTAATAAAGTTTTGTTGAAACACTCACTCCCCAGCCTCAATCCAGAGCTATCCACCATCAACACTCATGCAGATCTTTAATAGAAGGAAGACAAGGTGAATCAGGAGTTAGTGGTTAGGTGATTTTTTTTTTTTTTAATCTTTCATGGGATGTGGGCATCACTGGCAAGGCCAGCATTTGTTGTCCATCCCGAATTTCCCTCGACAACGGAGTGGCTTGCTAGGCCATTTCAGAGAGCAGTTAAGAGTCAACCACATTGCTGTGGGTCTGGAATCACATGTAGGCTAGACTAGATAAGAACAGCAGATTTCCTTCCCTAATGGACATCAGTGAACCAGATAGGTTTTTACAACAACTGATGATAGTAATGGTGCCATGAAACTGAGACTAGCTTTCAGTTCCAGATTTTCAGAAATTAATTGAATGCCATGGTGGGCCTCTGGATTACTAGTTCAGTGACATTACCACTATGCCACTGTTGCCCAAAGCTTCAGTTCCGGATGTCTGAAGATCATAGAAGGAAGAATAAACTGGGTGATGAACTCTAGTTTTAAGATCTTGGAGAAGGAATGATTAGAATAGCAAAAAGTGCAATGAGTGTACTGTGGAAGGAAGGCAATATGGTTGCACATTTGGGGGAAGCAAGGTAAGTTTAACAAAGCACTGACACGATAGTACCAAAGATAGGGGCAGACAGCAAAGGTTGGGAGAGGGAGAGCGAGAGAGGAAAGAGCAAGAAAGAAAAAAAAAAAAGAGAGGTTAGAGAAAAGTGAAAAAAAATGTAAAAAGAATTGTTAGGAATATTTCCAGATGTGGTAGCAATAATCTAGTCTTCGGCTGACTTGAGTCAAGAGCTGGTGCAGGGATAAGAAGCTTTTGGAACAGATTAAATGACTCCAGTAGACTCCAGAATAAAGTAAAGTAAATTGTACATGGTCCAAGGAAGGAGCAGATTTGAACACTAGAACACCCTCTTCTTCCTCTATGTTTCGTTAATGTTAATTGCTGGACCACATGCTGATGTAAATTGCACCTGAAGGGTTTTCTTTTTGCATACCTGGTCTTTCTGTTTCAGCCATGTAGCAGCAATGGGCGGAGTTCCTAAAATCCCAATGTACACCTCTGCCCGTTGTCCTGCCTTTACCTCCATGTGTGTCTGGGGATTCACTAACTGAGGAGGCACTACTGTAATGTAGAGACAAACAAAGGTCAAACTCCAATCTACTTCAGTTACCATTTCAAGTAAAGAAGACATTTGTTTATGAGAGGTTTTAATAAGATTGATCAATGGAAGTTGAATACAAGTTGTCGCAAAGTTATTTAGAAATGTGGGACATGGAGAATAGAATTACATTTATGACATCGATATTCATGCTGTCTTATGAAAGCAGAATTAAATCCAAAAACTCCTTTATGCAAGGTGCCAGTGCAGATCATTTCAACTGTCATTCCCAAGTTTAACTCAGCCAAATTGATGGGATGTAGTTTCCTATCTCTGTGGATATGTTAATAGAATGAGATAATGTAAGGTGGAAGGAGGCTCATGTGGATCACAGACATAAGAACATAAAGCAATAGGAGCAGGAATAGGCCACATGGCCTACCAAGCCTACTCTGCCATTCAATAAGATCACGGCATATCTTCCACATTTACTCAACTTCCCCACCCTATTTCCATATCCCTCAATTCCCTTAGTGTCTACAAACTATCAATCTCACTCTTGCATATATTCATTGGCTGAGCATCCACAGCTTGTTGGGCTAGAAGATTCCAAAGATTCACAACCCCGAATGAAGAATTTTCTCCTCACATCAATCCTAAATGGCTGGCCCCTTATCCATAATCTATGACCCCTAGATCTAGACTCTCTAGCCAATGGAAACAGCCTCTACCTTTTCAAGCTCGACAAGAACTTCATAATATTTCAGTGAGATCACCTCTTATTCTCTACAACGCTAGAGAATATAGGCCCATTCTACTCAATCTCTCCCCATAGGACAGCCCTCTCATCAAGAATCAATCTAGTGAATCTCCAAATCAAAATATAGTTTTCCTCAGGTAAGACGACCAAGTTTTTATTTTATTTGTTCTTGGGATGTGGGCATCTCTGGCTAGGTCAGCATTTATTTCCCATCCCCAATTGCCCTTGAGAAGGTGGTGGTAGCTGCCTTCTTGAACCTCTGCAGTCCTTGGGGTGTAGACACATGCACAGTGCTGTGAGGAAAAGAGCTCCAGGATTTTGACCCAGCGGCAGTGAAGGAACGGCAATATAGTTCCAAGTCAGGATGGTGTGTGGCTTGGAGGGGGACTTGCAGGTAGTGGTGTTCCCACGCATCTACTGCCCTTTTCCTTCTAGGTGGTAGAGGTCACGGGTTTGGAAGGAGCCGTGGTGAGTTGCTGCAGTGCGTCTTGCAGATGGTACACACTCCTGCCACTGTGCGTCGGTGGTGGAGGGAGTGAATGTTGAGGGTGGTGGATGGGGTGCCAAACAAGCAGGCTGCTTTGTCCTGGATAGTGTTGAGCTTCTTGTGTTGTTGGAGCTGCACTCATCTAAGCAAGAGGACAGTATTCCATCACACTCCTGACTTGTGCCTTGCAGATGGTGGACAGACACTGGGGAGTCAGGAGGAGAGTCATTTGCCACAGAATTCCCAGCCTCTGACCTGCTCTTGTAGCCACAGCATTTATGTGGCTGGTCCAGTTCAGTTTTTAGTCATTTATACACAGTACTCCAATTATAATTGAACATTTCAGATTCAGTGTTGCTTAAAAATACACAGTACCCCAGGTGTGATCTCAACAAAGCCTATATACACAATTGTAGCAAGACCTCCTTACTTTTATACACCTTGTCTTCCTAACTTGCTGTGCCTGAATGTTAACTTTCTGTATTTTAGGTATTAGGACTCTCAAATGCCTCTGAATTCCAACAGTTACTAGTCTCTCAGCTTTCATAAAACATTCTGCTTTTCCATTCTTCTTACCAAAGTGGACAATTTCACACTTCTCTGCATTCTTCTTCATCTGCCACTTTATTGCCACTTAACAGGTTGATATCCCTTTGTAGCCACTTTGCATCCACCTCACAGCTTACTTTCCAACCTATTATTTTAATTATTAGCATATTTGGATATATTTCACTCAGACCCCTCATTTAAGTCATTGATTTAAATTGTACATAGCTGAAGCCCAAGCACTTACAGTACTTCATTAGTTACATCCTGCCATTTTGAAAATGACCTGTTCATTCTGACTCCATTTTCTGTCCACTAACCAATCTTCAACCCTTGCTAATATATTACCTTCAATCCCATGAGGTCTAATCTTGTCTAACAACCTCCTGTGTAGCATCTTATCAAATACCTTCTGAAAATCCAAAAACACTACATCCATAAAACAGTGCTGACTCTGTCTAATCACATTATAATTTTCCAAGTTACCGCATCCTGTTGTGACAAATGGCCTGTAAATTTTAAGTGTACAGGGCCTTGTGTGAAATTAATTTTGTTAGTGTCAACTTCCAGCACATAAACAGACCTGTAGTTAAAGGGCACCTTTACATATGACCTCACAGAAAAATATTAAAGCAATGAACTACTTTGAAACACAGCGACTTGCACTAGTAAAACTATCTACAACTCTGACAACTCCGAGATCATAAGGGGGTATGAAATGGAAAATTAAGATTAATGTATTGGAGATGTTATTAGGAGGTTGGAGTTTGGTATTTTGTTAGAGGCGAGTGAAGGGGTTTAAATGCATCTATCAAATCTATCAAACAAAATTGCTCCAAGATAGATCAAGGTGATTCAACTGTTTTTAAAAAACTAAAACTTTCTGAAATTACGTACGTGCTGGTGGTTACAGAAATCACATAAGCAGATATATTTATTTTGTATGGCTAGGCTACAATACTGGATAATTTCAAGCTTAGATGCTCACATATAATAATAAACTAGCAGACCGTAGAAGGAAGTAATGAAAGAATATGGATGTGGGCTACACAGGAGCTGACTTGTGCATATACCATGTCCTCACTGTCTGTCAAGTTTGATCAAAAGCATGATTGAAATTGTGACAAATGATTAACTATATTCAACGATACCACCAACTGTATAATTTAAACTATAAGCATTTCTTTGCATTCCAGTCGGAGATTTAGAAAGCATTTTAGAAACTAACTAAAATAATCCATATATCAAAATAATCTATATAGGATGCAAAAGAAATCCAATTCCTATGAGCTTCATGCAATGTTAAGTGCTGAGCTCATTCATTCCATTTAACTCCTTGGGCACAGGCTGAGCCAAATGCGGAGCTCACTGTACAACAGCAGCACCACGCATCCTGAGAAACTGTGGCCAGCACAGCGGTCACAGTCAGCAAACATACAAGCACAACTCATTGACATGAAGACAGGAAAATCACCTGCTTTTGGAGACAGCTTCTTCCTTGAAGGGGATTACTCTGTCAGAAATACAAAATAAGAAGTGTAAGAACAAGATTGAATAGGTGAATGAAACAAAGGCACCAATGATGCCCACATTGAATGAAGATAAGTATATTCGGAACAGCTAGCCATATATTCGGCAGAAATCTACAGCTCTCCCCCAGCCACAATGTTTAATTAGCCATCCCACCTAATCCCACCTTCCAGCTGTTGGTCCGTAGCCTTGTAGGTTACGGCACTTCAAATTCATATTCAAGTACTTATAAATGTTATGAAGATTTCTGCTTCTACCACCGAGTTCCAGATCCCCACCAACCTCTGGGTGAAAAAATTTCCCCACAAATCCCCACTAAACATCCTACCTCTTACCCTAAATTTATGCCCGCTGGTCAACCAAGGGGAATAGGGCTTTCCTATCTAATCTATCTAGACCCCTCATAATTTTATACACTTCAATTAGGTCTCTCCTCAGCCTGCTCTGTTCCAGAGAAAACAACCCTAGCCTATCCAATCTTTGCTCATAACTAAAGTTCTCCAATCCAGGCAATATCCTCATAAATCTCCTCTGTACCCTCTCTAGTTCAATCACATCGCTCTTATAGTGCCATGACCAGAACTGCATACAGTACTCCAGCTGTGGCCTAACTAGTGTTCATACAGTTCCAGCACAACCTCCCAGCTTTTATATTCTATGTCTCAGATAATAAAAGGCAAGTATCCCGTATGCCTTGACTACCTTATCCACAGTGAAAGGACAGAGTTTGCCTGAGTGAGAGGCATTTGCCAGAGTGAATGTGGAAATTTGGTGTATGTGGGGATTCAGTGCAGAGGGGGAAAGAGGGGCTCCTTTTCCTTTCTTTTTCAGCAGTTGGTGAGTCTTCTTCCTTTGACTCCAAGGTGCAACTCTCAGCTTGAATTATTTACTAATTGACTAAAAAAAGATTGTACAGAGATGGCAGGGCTTGTGGCGTGTTGCAACTGCAGCATGTGGGAATCTGTGGAATGCACTGCAATCCCAGAAAACCACATCTGCACTAAGTGTCTGCAGCTTGCACAACTTCAGCTCAGAATTACCAAGCTGGAGACTGAGTTGCAGACTTTGTGGAGCATCAAGGAGAGGGCAGCGTTACCTGGACACTTGGTTCCAGGAGGCAGTCACACCCCTTACAGTAGGGAGAACATTAGAGATGGTCAATGGTCAGGGACAGCAGAGTGTGACTGCAAGTGAGGCAGGTAGGTGGAATCAGCATGTAGTGACGGAGGAGCCTCAGTCCCTGACCAACAGGTACGAGGTCCTTGCTACCTATGTGGATGAAGAGAAGGACTGCAAGGCGGATGAGCGGCCTGACCATGGCGAAAGAGGCCATTCCTGGGGCAGGGGGGGGGGGAAAGGGAGGAGAAGAGGAATGTGGTAGTGATAGGAGACAGTACGGTCAGGGGGATAGATACTCTTCACTGCAGCTGCGACCAGGAACTCTGATGGCTGTGTTGCCTGCCTGCTGCCGGGGTTAAGGGCAACTCCTCATAGCTGGGAAGGAACCTGGAGTGGGAGGGGGAGGATCCAGGTGTTGTGGTCCATGTGGGAACCAATGACATAGGTAGAACAAGAAATGATGTTCTGCTTAGAGAATTTGAGGTGTTAGGGTCCAAACTAAAACGCTGAACATCAAAGGTGATCATCTCTGGATTGTTACCCGAGTCATGTGCAAATTGGCACAGGATCAAGCAGATTAGAGAACTAAATGCATGGCTCAGAGTGGTGTGGGAAGAAGGGGTTTCGATTCTTGGGGCACAGGCATCAGTATTCAGGGAAGAGGGAGCTATTCCGTTGGGATGGGCTTCACTTGAAATGGCCTAGAACCATCGTCCTGGCCAATTGCCCTGGCTATGGACAGGGCTTTAAATTAACAGAACGGGGTCGGGGGGGGTGGTTGGGTGGGGAAGGGTTTGGGTTAAGGGAAATTTAGAAATCCAAAAGAGAGGGGTCAGGGCATCGGAGCAAGGTAGTGATGTGGGTAACTCCCAACAGAGTGGGATAGGAAGGGACAGAGAGTTTAACAAAAATTGTACATTGCAAATAAGGTCATTGCAGGGAATAGAGAGATTTCAAAAAATGAAATTGAAGTTCCTTTATCTGAGTGCATGAAGCATCTGTAATAGGATAGATGAGCTAGTGGCACGAATAGAGGTAAATGATCTAGATCTAATTGCCATTACCAAGACATGGTTACAAGGAAATCAAGGTTGGGAAATGAATATTTCAGAGTACACAATATTTCGGACAGACAGAATGGCAAAGTAGGAGGAGTAGCCCTGATAGTAAAGGATGGCATAAAGACATTAATAAGAAGGAATCTGGCCTCAGAAGATCATGAAGTAGAATCAGTTTGGGTAGAAATTAGGAATAGCAGAAGTCAGAAAATACCGGTGGGAGTAGTTCACAGGCCCTCTAACAATAGTGATATTATTGGACAGAATTATTGGAGCATGTAAAAAAGGTAATGTATTAATTGTGGGGTCTTTAATCTGCATATAGACTGGGACAAATCAAATTGGCAACTGTGGTCTAGGTGAATTTTTAGAATGCTTTTTTGACAGTTTCTTGGAGCAATACGTTGTAGAACCGATTAGGGATAAAGCTATCTTAGATCTCGTATTGTGTAATGAAGCAGGGTTAATAAGCAATGTCATAGTAAAAGATCCACTGGGAAACAGTGATCATAATACCATTGAATTTCATGTCAAGTTTGAAAGTGACGCATTTCAATCACAAACAAGAATCTTAAACTTAAACAAAGCCAATTAGGAAGGTATGAGGGGAGAACTGGCTAAGATTAATTGGGTAAATAGACTGGAAGGTATGGCGGTAAGTGAACAGTGGGAAACATTTAAAGAAACAATTCAAAGGATTCAACAGAAGCATATTCCGTTCAAAAACACAAACTCGTCCGGAAAGACTCATCCATGGCTCACTCAGAAGTTAAGAATATTGGACTAAAAGAAGAGGCTTCCAATGTTGTAAAAAATAGTAGCAAGTCTGAGGATTGGGAATGTTTTAGAAAACAGTAAAGGGCCACCAAAAAGTTGATAAAAAGGAAAAATATAAAATGAAAATAAACTAGCCAACAATATAAAAACAGATTGTAAGAGCTTTAATAAGTACATAGAAAGGAAGAGAGTAGCTAAAGCAGACATTGGTCCCTTAGAGGCAGAGACAGGAGAAATCATCATGGGGAATGAGGAAATGGCAGAGACAAAGAACAAATATTTTGTTTCTGCTTTCACAGCAGAAGACACAAGTTCCATACCAGAAATAGGCAGTAACCTAGGGGCAAAAAGAGTAGAGGAAATTAGGGATATTGATATCAATCGAGAAAAAGTATTGGAGAAACTTGAGGGACTAAAATCTGACAAGTCCCCGGGACCGGATGGCCTATATCCTAAGGTTCTAAAAGAGAAAGCTACAGAGATGATGGGCGCACTGGCTATGATTTTCCAGAATTCCTTAGATTCAGGAATGGCCCCATCAGATTGGAAGTTGGCAAACGTTACACCGCTTTTCAAGAAAGGAGGTAGAGAGGAAACAGGGAACAACAAGTCAGTTAGCCTAACATTAGTCATTTGGAAGATGCTGGAAACTATTATTAAAGAAGTCTTAACATTGCACTTGGAGAAGCAGAGTATTATTAGAACAAGTCAGCATGGTTTCACTAAAGGGAGATCCTGTTTGACAAACTTAGACCTTTTGAGGATGTAACGAGTAGGATAAAGGGGAACCAGTAGATATAGTATACCTGGATTTTCAAAAGGCATTCGATAAGGTACCACATAAAAGATTAATAGGCAAGATAAGGGCTCATGGTGTTGGGGGCAATATATTAGCATGGATAAAGGACTGGTTAACAGACAGAAAGCAGAGAGTGGGCATAAATAGGGCATTTTCAAGTTGGCAGGCAGTGAATAATGGGGTGCCGCAAGGATCAGTGCTGGGGCCTCAGCTATTTACACCTTATATTAATGACTTGGATGAAGAGACAGAGAGTAATGTATCTAAGTTTGCTGATACAAAGCTCAGTGGAAAGGTAAGCTGCGGGGAGGATGTAGAGAGGCTGCGAAGAGATAGAGACAGGTTAACTGAGTGGGCAACAAGATGGCAAATGGAGTATAATGTAGGGAAGTGTGAAGTTGTTCATTTTGGTCATAAA
This sequence comes from Heterodontus francisci, assembly GCF_036365525.1. Classification (NCBI taxonomy): domain Eukaryota; kingdom Metazoa; phylum Chordata; class Chondrichthyes; order Heterodontiformes; family Heterodontidae; genus Heterodontus; species Heterodontus francisci. The sequence goes on along the minus strand of NC_090403.1, from coordinate 25,045,587 downwards.
AATAGAAAAGCAGAATTTTTTCTTTAAAAAAAAGGTGTGAAACTGGTAAGTGTTGATGTTCAGAGGGACTTGGGGGTGCTCGTACAAGGAATGCACAAAGTTAATATGCAGGTGCAGCAGGCTATTAGAAAGGCAAATGGAATGTTGGCCTTTATTGCAAGGGGATTGGAGTACAGGAATAATGTCTTTCTTAAATTGTATGGGGCTTTGCAGAGACCTCACCTGGAATATTGCGTGCAGTTTTAAGAAAGAATGTACTTGCACTGGAGGCAGTGCAGTGAAGATTTACTAAATTGGTCACTGGGATGAGGGGGTTGTCCTATGATGAGAGGCTGAGTAAATTAGGCCTATATTCTATGGAGTTTAGAAGAATGAGAGGCGATCTAATTGAGACATACAAGATTCTGAAAGGGCTTGATAGAGTAGAAGCTGAGAGATTGTTCCCACTGGTCGGGGAATCTCAAACACGGGGACATAGTCTCAGGATAAAGGGGTCAATCATTCAGGACTGAGATGAGGAGAAAATATTTCACTCAAAAGGGTTCTGAATCTTTGGAATTCTCTACCCCAGAGGGTTGTGGATGCTCCATCATTGAATATATTTAAGGCTGGGATAGAGAGATTCTTGGTCTTGCAGGGAATCAAGGGATATGGGGAATGGGCAGAAAAGTGGAACTGAAGACCAAGATCAGCCATGATCGTATTGAATGGCGGAGCAGGATCGATGGGCCACATGGTCTACTTCTGCTCATATTTCTTGTGTTATACCTGTTCACTCACCTTCAGGGATCTGTGGTCATGCACACCAAGGTCCCTCTGTTCCTCTACACTTCTCAGTATCCTAACAATTATTGTGCATTCCTTTGCCTTGTTAGCCTTCCCCAACACTTCTCTGGATTGAACTCCATTTATCACTGTTCCGCTCACCTGACTAGTCCACTGATATCTTCCTGTAGCCTAAAGCTTTCTTCTTCATTATCAACCACACAGCCAATCTTTGTGTCGTCTGCAAACATCTTAATCATACCCCCTACATTCAAGTTTAAATCTTTGCTATATACCCCAAAAAGCAAGGGATCTAGTATAGAGCTCTGCAAAACCCCACAGGAAACAGTCTGCCAGTCACAACCATTACCCTTCGCTTTCTGTCTGAGCTAATTTTGGATCCAACTTGCCACTTTGCCTTGGATCCCATAGGCTTTTACTTTTATGACCAGTCAGTGGGACCTTATCAAAAACCTTGCTAAAATCTATATAGACTACATCAAATGCACGACCTTCATCGACCATCTTTGTTACCTCCTCAAAAAATTAAATCATGTTAGTCAGACATGACCTCCCTAAACAAATCTGTGCTGTCTTTGATTAATCTGTGTCTTCCTACATGAGGATTTATCCTGATCCTCAGAATGTTCTCCAATAATTTTCCAACTGCCAAGGTTAGGCTGACAGGCCTGTAATTACTCAGTCTATCTCTTTCTCCCTTTTCAAACAAGGGTACAACATTAGCTGTCCTCCAATCCTCTGTCACCACAACTGTAAGCAGAGGATTGGAAAATAATGAATGAGGTCCCCTCTCTTTGCCCCCTCTGAAGGCTGAAGATTACAAATTGTTCACTTCTGTCTTTATGATTCAGTCCTTTGACACTAGCCTTATAACCATTGTCTCCACTATTTTGAGGACTTGCATATTTCTCTTGTGCCTGGGCAAACATTGCTCAACACTGTATCAAGTATTACCTAGCCAGAGCAATATACAGCTTCAGCATCGGAATACTCGACTGATTTGGAAATATAGCTCTACATTCTCGGTTTGGTTGATTCCTGCTCCAAAATAACTTGACAGTCAATATGGAGTCCATCAGTGCTGGAACTCTTTCGGCTTTGCCTGCTAACTGGTTCAGTATGCCCTATTAACTAATAATGTTGTGCAGCAATCTCTACAACATAAGCAGCTACCACCTTTGGCAGACTTTCGAAACGCGCATGGGATAACAAAGCTAACCCTTGGACCAAGCTGATCATTTATAAGGCCTGTGTTCTCAGCACCTTGTTGTATGGCTGTGAAACATGGGTGACTTACAGCTACCAGGAAAAGAAACTCAATAATTTCCATCTTCGCTATCTACTACACATTATGGGTATATTCTGGTAGGACAAAATCACAAATGCGGCAGTCCTCTCAAAGTCAGAGCTCCCAAGTGTGTTGGCACTGATCAAACAGAGGCAGCTTCAGTTGATCAGACATGTCCGTAGGAAGGAAGATAGCTGCATACCCAAGGATCTTCTGTACGGTAAGGTAGCTGGGGCCAGACGACAAGTGGGGCGCCCAAAGTTAAGCTTCAAGGCTGCTTGCAAGTGTGACATAAAAGGTCCTAAATGTCAACTATCGCACTTGGGAGACACAAGCTGGCAAAAGAGGGAAATAGTGACACAGCCTGTGAACGGGTGTGCACTACCACGATGACCAGTTGCTACAGCAGCCTGGCAACTGGCGCCAACATCAAAAACAACAACTCACAGCATCCCTTGGCAGCTTCAAGTGCAGCATTTGTGGCAGAACCTGCTTCTTAAGGATTGGCCTTTACAGATGTCAACAAAAGGTGCACCGAGAAGATACCCCGCCTAAATGGATTGTTTGCTGTGTGTCCATCAATGTTTGTAGATGGAAGGAAGCCAACCTTAACCCTAGCAGCAGTCTCAACTGATCTCCATGGAATTTGTAGGCCCTTCTATAGTTCCTTGGCTGCTTCATCAGAATCAAGTGCCTACTTGTCCTTTTCAGTATCATCCATGAATCGGACAACTTCCACTGTGTTTCTAAATCCAGGTCTTTTGTTTCAATAAGCAATAGGGGTTCCAGTGCCAAATCCTGTGACATGTCCTGGCTGGAACTAGCTAACTCAACAGAGGGTGGAGTAGGCCTTTTAAATAGTAATATTTCAAAAGTAATCCTACTTAAGCTGAGAAGTTGATCCATCAGCATGTTCATACCTGTTGATTTTACCAACACTACAACAATAAGCACAATTGAGGGTTATTGGAATGGAGTAGGAGGCAGTCACAAATTTAGCTGTCGAGGCAACTTTCCTGAAGCCACCTGGGAGCAAGGGGAATATATTTTGAGAAGAATTCCAAGGGCCCTGGTACATAGCTTCCAGTAAAGAAACACAAACACACGCATGCACACATTAGGTAACCACCATTTTAAAAGATTTCCTTACCACAATAAACTAAACATGTCAAAAGGCCTGGGTTTTGATGATCTGAGAATTTGAAACTAATACATTCATGGTTTTATCTGGAATGAGCAACGAGGAATTCTTCACCCAGTGTTTGATGCTATAATATTCCCGTTCAATGACAATACAATAAACAGGTAAATATGTGGCATTGGGACACAAGTTTAGTCAGTCAGTGTTTGGTGAGGTAAAATACTGTTGTTTTCTTTGCTCTCCACCTCAGAAATTAAAGCAGTTCTATTAATAGTTGAAACATTGATACATCCAAGAATCGCCTAAAGATTACAATGTGTAAATATTTCAGGAACCAAGTCTTTGAAAGGTTTGCAGTCCACCATACTGAACACAAAGATTTTCTGGAAGACATATTATCCTTTAATTCCCCATGCCACCCCCAATCCCCCCCCCTAAGTTGTTTTCTTCGGTCATATACATTTTTCAATCTCATCCCTCCCTATTTCTGAAACCATCTCCAGCCCACAACGCAGAGAATTTTGTGTCCCCTGAATCTTAGCCTCTCATTCACGCCCAATTTCCTTCACCCTAACATTGGCGACCGCACCTTCAGCTGCTGAGGCCCTGAGCTTCGAAATTATCCGCTAAATCTCTCTGTCTCTTCACCTACTCTAAGACGGTCCTTAAAATCTACCTCTTTGACCAGGGTTTTGGTCACCTGCCCTAATATCTCTTCATGTGGCTCAGCGTCACATTTTGTTTGACAGTGCTTCTGGCCACAGAATGACATCATCCCTCCCATAAAGCCAGTGAATCATTTATCGTGCCAAGTTTTCTATACAGATGAAATTATGCTTCTTGGAAATTTAAGATAGCTTTTCCACTTGAAGAGAAACTTTGGATAATGTAAATTTTTTTTTACCAATTGTTGGTGAACATCTCAATACGAATAGGAATTCTATGCTTAAAAGGAAAAATAAGCTGAAGTTTCGCATGACAGACTTGGAAATCACAATAATGACAGAGAAAAGCATTTATGTTCAATCAGTTCAAACTGAAAAGCTATTGCTACATGGGGGTCACTTAGCTCAGTTGGCTAGACGGCTAGTGCATGATACAGAAAGACGCCAACAGCGTGGGTTCAATCCCCATACCGGCTATGGTAGTTCATGGAGGCCTGCCTCCTCACTTTATCCCAAGCTTGAGGACTGGTGACCCTCCAGCTATACATTACCAACTGTGTCTCTCTAATGGAGAGAGATGTCTATGGTCCTCTGGGACTATGGCTGCAACAACATATGCCTAGAAATTGACTTGAGATTTTAGAATATAATTTTTAAAACTGTTTGTATTCTAAACAGGGTGAATTAGCCCCTTTGGTTTAAAACAGATTTAATGTCAATCTATAAACAAAGGATGGAGTAATGACAGCGATACATTATATGTTTTACACAAACGGCCAATGCAAGGTCTAGTAGCACTTCAAGATCAGGATGGCCTGTGATGGTTTCTTTGGAGAAGATAGCCTGGCTGGAGTGAACAGAAGCCTGCCAACCTTATCTGGGAGTTTGGTAGGGTCGGGTTATTATTCGAGTGGCATCTGACCAAGAAGTTGGATAATCCCATCTTTCCTGTTAGCGGCCTGTTTTTCCCTCCGCAGAAACTGGTGAGAAGATCATGTTTTAAAAAAAGGTCTCCAGGATGGCAGTCAGATTGCCTGGCATATCTCCAGCCTTAAGCAGTGACCAGGCTTGGCTGACATTCCTGGATCTTTGATCACTTGTGGTGGTGGAGGAGAGGGGGATGGGGTGGGAAGACAGAGGTTATTCCATGGCACAATGATGAATCCTTGTATTAATAAGTGAAAGGTGCACCAGTCTGTGCATTACAGGAGGCCCATGATTCCCTGGGAACCACCCAAGACAATGGATTGTCTAACTAGATTAGTCATGGTCTTTGTGGCCTCCTTGCAAACCAATATACATAATGATACAACAAATGCATTGTATCAACGTGTGCTCCTGTGAATATGAACATATCAACAATAACCGATAGGAAGAGTCACTCTAGTCTATCCAGCCTGTCCCACACAGCTGCAATGTCTTGTGTATCATAATATATACATTCCCCAATCCACCTAGAAACCATCTAATCACCCTGGAAGGTGAAAAATTAAATAAAGACCAAGCCAATTAGGGAAACAAAAATATGGAAAATTCTTCTCCCACCCAAGGCAATCCAAAATAGAACAGGAGACCATTTTGGTCCTGATTAAATGCAATGTAACCAACCATAGAGCTGCACCAGCTTGTAAACTAGTTTAAAATTACAAAAGATATATTTTTGTGCACAATAAAAGATATTTTGTCAAAGTAATTGGCAGAAGAATTAGGAGTTGAGATTTTTTTCACAGGGAGGGTGGTGAGGGTCCGGAGCACACTGCCTGAAAAGGGTGGTAGAAGCAGAAACCCTCAAGACATTTGAAAAATACTTGGATATGTAGTTAAAGTGCCATAACCTACAGAGCTACAGACCAAGAGCTGGAAAGTGGGATTAGACTGGATGGCTATTTGTTGGCCGGCTAAGACATGATGGGCATTAAATTTTTTACTATTCAGCTTCATCAGGAAATGTGACACATTTCACTTTCAATTATTCACCACATTCATTTGGAATAGGGCACCCTTTAAAGGCTGGATAAGACATTGGCCAGAATGCATGTAAATGAGCATTGCTAATTTTTGAACGGTCACGGACTCATGTGCTATCCGAGGAGACGATAATTGGCAGTGCATTGATAGGTTGTCCTCTATGGTTTATCACTCACTTGCCTCACTGTAGAATGGTCACTAGGATGAAGTAGTGGTGGGATACAGACATTTTTGGAACCATACCCCAACAAAACAGCAAACAACAACTGGGAAAGTGCAGGAAGAATTGAGCATAAATTTAGGAAGATAGATACATCAATAGATGAGGAAGAGGGAGAAGCTGGAATAAGGCACATCTGGTTAGCCAGCTTAAATTATAGGTGCAGTGAGAAACATGGATGTGGGTCCATTGCAGGCAGAGACAAGAGAGTTTGTGGTGGAGAATGAGGAAATGGCAGAGAGACTTATCAAGGGTGGCACAGTGGTTAGCACTGCAGCCTTACAGCTCCAGGGACCCAGGTTCGATTCTGGGTACTGCCTGTGCGGAGTTTGCAAGTTCTCCCTGTGACCGCGTGGGTTTTCGCCGGGTGCTCCGGTTTCCTCCCACAGCCAAAGACTTGCAGGTGATGGGTAAATTGGCCGCTGTAAATTGCCCCTCGTGTAGGTAGGTGGTAGGGAATATGGGATTACTGCAGTATAAATGGGTGGTTGTTGGTCGGCACAGACTTGGTGGGCCAAAGGGCCTGTTTCAGTGCTGTATCTCTAAATAAAAAATAAAAATAAATAAAAATTACTTCATGGAGGAAAACACAGAAAATCTCCCAGAAGTACTAGGGAATTGAGAGACTTGTAAAAATGAGGAACTGAAAGTAATTAGTATCAGTAAAGATGTAGTACTTGAAAAATTAATTGGATTGAAAGTTGATAAGTCCCCTGGACCAGATGAGCTACATCCCAGAGTGTTGAAGGAGGTGGCGATAGAGATAGTGGATGCATTGGTCGTTATCTTTCAAAATTCTATACATTCTGGAAAGGTTCTGACTGACTGGAAAGTAGCAAATGTAACCCCACTATTTAAGAAGGGAGCGAGAGAGAAAAGGGAAGACTCCAGACCTGTTAGTTTGACATCAGTGGTAGGGAAAATGTTAGAATCTATTATAAAGGATGAGATAACTGGACACTTGGAAAATAATGGTATGATTGGGCAGAGTCAACTTCGATTTGTGAAACGGAAATCATGTTTGACAAACCTGTTGGAGTTTTTTCAGGATGTTACTTGTAGCACAGATAAAGGAGAACCAGTGGATGTGGTGTATTTGGATTTTCAAAAGGCTTTTGATAAGGTCCCATATAGGTTAGCAAACAAAATTAAAGCACGTGGGATTGGGGGCAACATACTGTTGGGGGTAATATACTGCAGTGGACTGAGAATTGGTTAACAGACAAAAAGCAGAGAGTAAGAATAAATGGGTCATTCTCAGAGTGGCAGGCTGTTACTAGTGGGGTACTGCAAGGGTCAGTAATTGGGCCACAGCTGTTCACAATCTATATAAATAATTTGGAAATGGGGACCAATTGTAATATTTCCAAATTTGCTAAGGACACAAAACTAGGAGGGAATGTAAGTTGCGAGGAGGATGCAAGGAGGCTTCAAAGGGATTTGGACAGGCTAAGTGAATGGGCAAGAACATGGCAGATGGAATATAATGTGAATAAGTGTGAAGTGATTCACTTCGATAGAAAAAACAGAAAGAGTATTTCTTAAATGGTGAGGGGTTGGAAAGTGTTGATGTCCAAAAAGACCTGGGGTCCTTGATCATGAGTCACTAAAAGATAGTATGCAGGTGCAGCAAGCAATTAAGGAGGCAAATGATATGTTGGCCTTCAATGCAAGGGGATTTGAGTACTGGAGTAATGATGCATTGCTTCAATTGTATAAAGCCTTGGTGAGACCACACCTGGAATTTTTTGGTCTCCTTTTCTAAAGGAAGAATATACTTGCCACAGAAGGGGTGCAGAGGTTCAACAGACTAATCCCTGGGATGACAGGATTGTCTTTCGAGGAGAGATGGCAGAAACTGGGCCTGTATTCTCTAGAGTTCTGAAGAATGGTGACGTCATTGAAATTTACAAAATTCTTTCAGGGCGTGACAGGGTAGATATGGATAGGATGTTTCCTCTGGCTGTTGAGTCTAGAACAAGAGGACAGTTTCAGAATAAGGGACAGGCCATTTAAGACTGAGATGAGGAATTTCTATATTCAGAAGCTGGTGAATCTGGGGAATTCTCTACCCCAGAGGGCTGTGGAAGCTCAATCATTGAGCATATTCAAGACAGAAATCGATAGATTTCTGGATACTATCAAGGGATATGGGGATAGTGGGGGGAAAAATGGCAGAGATATAGACCATCAGCCATGATCTGTTTGAATGGACGCTTGCATATGCGCACACACAGAGGCCGAGCTTTAAACGCTCGTCGATGTATTCACGGAGGCGTATGAAAGAATGGGCCTTAAGCTAAACATCCGGAGACAAAGGTCCTCTAACAGCCTGCTCCCACAATGCAACTCTGCCCCCCCCCCCCCTCCTCCCCACCCCGACTACCAAGATACACAGTGAACCACTGGGCAATGTGGATCACTTCTCATACCTTGGAGTCTCCTCTCAGCAAGGGCAGCCATTGATGAAGCTCAGCAACGTCTCCAGTGTGCCAGCGCTGCCTTCGGTCATCTGAGGAAGATAGTGTTTGGCGACAAAGGCCTCAAACCTGGCACCAAACCCATGGTCTAAAAGGGCCGCAGTGTTTCCTGCCCTCCTGTATGCGCCAGAAACTTGGACACTGTACAGCAGACAAAACCCTGGACCGATATCAGTGGTGCCTCCGCAAGATCCAGCAAATTCAGTTGCAGGACAGGCACTCCAATATCAGTGTCCTTTCTCAGGCCAACACCCCCAGTATCAAGACACTGGTCACGACTAGACAGTTACGTTCGATGGGTCACATCGTCCGCATGCCTGATACAAGACTCCCAAAACAAGCTTTCTTTTCCAAGCTCTGTCATGGGAAGAGGTTACCAGGAGGCAGAGGAAATGCTGCAAGGATGTCCTTACAGTATCCCTGAAACAATGTGACATCTCCACTGATGCATGGGAATCTCTTGCCTGAGACTGCTCAAAATGGAGAAGAAGCAACTGCCAAGGTGCCAGCCAGTTCGAACAGTGTCGACATGCCCAGGCAGCAACCAAGTGCCAACAGCGGAAGGCGTGCTCGGAAATTCAAGCATCCCATTCACTCGCCTCACCAAACACCACCTACCCCACCTGTGGCAGAGTGTGAAGATCCAGAATTGGACTATTCAGTCACCTAAGGACCCACAACCCTGGAGTGGACGAAAGCCATCCTCATTCCTGAGGGACTGCCTAAGAAGAAGGAATGGTGGAGCAAGCTCAATGGGCCAAATGGCCTACTCCTGCTCCTATTTCCTATGATCCTCACAATGTTATTAAGACTAACTTTAGTGCTAATTATTGTTGAATTAAAATACAAGTCTGCAGACTGAAAGGCAGTCGTATACCCAAGCGCCTTCTGTATGGTGAGGTAGCCAGAGCTAGACGACCAGTGGGGCACCCAAAGCTCCACTTCAAGAATGCCTGCAAGCGTGACATGGAGATCCTAAACATCAACTATCGCACCAGAGAGAGTCACGAGCTGACAAAAAGGGGGGGAAAATGGCGATGCCTCTTGTGGGCTGGTGTGCTGAAGTAGCTTGGCAACAGGCATCAACACCAAAAAGCTACAACCCAAAATATTACCTGGCAGTTTCATGTGTGACACTTGTGGCAGAACCTACCTCACAAGGATTGGCCCTCACAACCAACAAAAGTGCACCATATGAAGACACCCCAGCTAAATGTATTGTTTGCTGCATGTCCATCTCTTATAGATGGGAGAATGCCAACTCTAAAATACACACATCTTATACAAATTTTAAGCATTACCTTGAGGAAGGCTTTTGTTCTTAGTGCTCTGCTTCATTTCTTTGGGACTCATAAAACTGGTTGAAAATTGAACCATTTCAGCCTTGGGCCCAGTACCATGATGTTTTCCTTCAAATACTGAGTGGATCTCACCAATTCCGCTGTCACAGTTGGTGTTTCTCATTGGTTTGGGCAAATATTTTAGTCGCTGAAGGGTTTCAAAATCTATTAAACAAAGGACATATCTTAATATTTATCTCATAACTGCTCCAAATGACAATCATAAACAGAATGAATTAAGTAAGCCTTCCATAGCTAAAGGATCACTGCACCATCCCTTTCTGAGTTGTTCCAATTACTGGTCTAATTGGATGCTATTTCTGCTTCCCATACTTTATTATGTGGATTAGTGAACCATTGTTCATTTGTGAGGACGTCACCGGGGAGATTAAAAGATTAGTGAGTTTGTTTTGCTCCATATGTGCAGAAACAAATACTGTATAAAATAGATGTGGAGCAGATCTGTACCTGAAGAGAACCAACACAAACATGAAGGAATTATGCATCAGTGGCTAAGAACAGGCAGGGGTGAATATGAATGAAAAGCAAAAAAATTAAGAATCCAACATGTAATATTGTGAAAAATTATTACGAGAGCATACAGCTCAACAAAACTCAACTTTCACTTCATAGCTGAATTAACAAAAAGTTAGAACTGTACCTCTCAGACCTCACATTTTGTGGAGGAGTGCATGTTCTTGCTATTATCATCTTGCCAAAACACTCCAGATAAAATGTTCTAGACAGATTTCCTCTGACTCGCTACCTCAAATGTATTGTATATGCATGTTTTAGGACCACATTCCCAAATTCAGCAAAAACTGGGTGCAGCACATGGC